>NC_085090.1:8750817-8820817 GCF_963422355.1 Corticium candelabrum
TTGATGGTCATGTATACGTTTGATGCTGCAGCTGCTACCTGCTGCACACGGATGTACGATGCACTTTGCTCTGATCTCTAGTCAATAGTCGGTATGCATGATTGCCTGTCTGCTGCAGTATTACTGTCGACGGTGTCTAGTAAGTCGCAGACAAAAATTGCTCTAGAAGTGTCAATACAAGTGGGCTGATCGAGACACGTGGACGGTTATCAATTACCGACTAATTAACTAATTCTCGCTGCGACGTCATCACGGATACAGCCACGCCCACGCATATTCGATTCTCAACTCGAAGCGAGTGTCCTGCGTACAAACTCGCTTCTCTCTCAACGTCTCCCATCACCGACATCAGCATCTCGCGCACACGTCACGAAAATACGCATCACGTCCGTGCCCGACCGGCTACATATATCATGCAGTATGACGTCATTTCCGATATGCTAACGTCATTTCCGACATTCCTAAGGCATTTGTGTATGCGTAAGCGCGTCAATCGGATCTGATAGCGCCTTGTAGCTCGGTCAACGGACAGTGACGAGCGAGAGCCAGACGACGACGACGACGGGAGGAGGCAATGGCGGCCGCTCAAGCGTCCGATGCGCGCACGTTCAACGTTTCCGTCGTCGGTCTGAGTGGAAAAGAGAAAGGCACACAAGGAGTCGGCAAGAGTTGCCTCTGTAACCGTTTTATGTGCTCACATGCTGACGACTTCCGTACTGACCATATCAGCGAGATCAGTCAGTCAGATTTCATTGGCAGCGTCGTCAACAGCAAACATTTTCTGTATTGGGGACAAGTGGGCAAGGTGATGGACGACGGGACAAGCGCCGTCTTTAGAGTCGTTGAAATGACGGAGTTTAGTGACGACGAGAAGTTACAGGCGTTTGCTGGTCACGCCTACTTGAAACGGGCAGTTGCTGTCAAGTTGGAGTCAAAGGGTAAAGTGCGCTACCTGAGTAAGGACCAGATGGCGCTGCCGGAAGAGTTTGAGATGTTGGCGTTCCCGGATAAGTTTCATGTTGATGGGTTTTTGGTAGTGTTTGATGGGTCGGGGTATGTTGATGGACGAAGCAGCGAGGCGCAGAAGAAATTGTTGAGTAAACTCGTTCCTGTGCTTGTCAAAACGAAGAAGCCAGTTGTTGTGGCAGCGACGAAGTGTGAGCAAGGCAATGAGACGTCGTTGAGAGAGATGGAGGGTTTCCTCGAGAAGATAATAAAGAATTGTCATTTCGTTGAAGTTTCTGCGTTCGATGACGTCAATGTGGAGCATGTGTTTTTCACGTTAGCCAATTTGATCCAGAAAGGTATGAAGACGAGATGTAAGATCGTGCCGTTTCATCAAGCCAGCATGTTGAGACTGCAGCAGCTGACGAATGCGAAGAAGTCGTATCAGGCTCTACTGAATGAAAGGATTGCAGACTTCCAGACGACGTGGCTACGAGCACAGAAAATGTTACAAAATGAGGATTCGTTCAAGAGCTACGTTCACCTGCAAGGCATGAGTAAGTCAAAGCGACCGTTTTTGCAGCACGTCATGAAATTGAAGGAGAAGAAAAAAGAGCAAAAGTTGAGTGAGCATTTCACGAAGATGCCGAAGGCTCTTGCAGCCATTCTACCGAATCTCGATGAAGAGAGCACGTGGTCACAATGTCAGAAAGAGATGAGAAAGTGCAAGGAGTTTGATCAGTATTTTGTCATTCTGGCTGAGGATTCTCTGTGGGAGGACGAGGACTGGTTGGTGAGCAGCGACCCTCGCATTCCATTATCGATCCTCGGGTTGCCGGAGGCAGAAACTTGCTTTGCTGTTCACAAGAGGGACGTGATAGCAAGACAGAAGAGACTGGAGATGGAACGCAACTTGAGAGAACTGCTTGCTGATGCTAGAGACGACATACAACCAGGTAGAGTTCCTAATGTTGTGTAAGAGATTGTCAGTTAATCAACTTGATACAGGAGGACACAAACATGAGCATTCACTTGGACAAACAGGCAAACAGACTGAGAAACAAGTTGACAGATAGACAGGCTTACAGGGAATGCTACAGTACAGTATGGGTGGTTATTTAATGAGCATAACATGTTTTAGACATACATACATACAGACAGACAGACAGACAGACAGATGGACGGACAGACAGACAGACACAGACAGACAGGCAGATAGACACACAGACAGATACATAGACAGACACACAGGCAGACAAATAGACAGACACTTGGCCACACAGACAGACAGACAGACAGACAGACAGACAGACAGAGAGACAGACAGATGAATAGATGTTGATTGTGATTTATACAACAAACAACGTTTGCTGTAGGAATGTCATGGATCGAAGTAAACGACATCTTGTCTTTACGTGACGACTACACTCCCATTGAAACTTCACTAGGCAAAGCCGTATGGAAAGAAGAAGGCGAAATCTTCAAAGAACAAGCAAAGGAAGACTTCTATGAGATGCTCGTTGAAGCACCAAACTTGTTTGACTACGCACGAATTACAGACAGACTCGGAGATCAAGTGCATTTCATTAGAAAAGCATTACAGGTAAACGATCGTATTACCTCGTGTGATTTGTATGGTAGGAATGTTTGTGTGTGACTTACCTGTGGGAATGCGTGGGTGTGGTCATCTTGTGTTTCTGTGTGTATAGGATGACCCTCGATATCATCAGCTCGACAAATTGGATGAGATACGGTCCATGCTCATCTGGAATCACGTCGGTTTCTTACAGAAAGAGCCGCCCATTGACATTCGATTTCGGGATGTCATTGATATCACAAGAAGGTGGCATGTGTAGAGTACATGTTTGTGTTGAGTTGTTGATTACGTTGTGGTGGCATTTTGTTAGGCGAGGATCTCTCATGATCAATAGTAACATGTGGAATATCAAGGCTGGGGATACGAGGTTGAGGTTGTTACTGTTGGGGACTGATGGACTTGCACTGGAGCTGCAGGGAGAGATAGTGGTGTGTTGTGTTGTGTGTGTGTGTGTGTGTGTGTGTGTGTGTGTGTGTGTGTGTGTGTGTGTGTGTGTGTGTGTGTGTGTGTGTGTATGTGCACGTATGCATGTGTGTGTGTGTGTGTGTGTGTGTGTGTGTGTTTGTTTGTGTGTGTGTGTGTGTGTGTGTGTGTGTGTGTTTGCTTGTTTCTGTGGAATTAACAAAAAATTTTGCTTAGAATTTGTGCTCATCTGACTTTGAGTACGTTGTTGATAATGTTCACTACACGGTGGAAACACGAATTATTGATGATCAGATTGTATCTGCAAGCAATTTTGCTAGTGGAGAGTTCACACCAACAGGTAAAGCATAACACACACACACACACACACACACACACACACACACACACACACACACACACACACACACACACACACACACACGCATGCACACACGCATGCACACACACACACCAATGATTATCAGCAATGTCCATCAGCATTTATCACACCAGTGTTTGTGTGTAGGTTGTATGTGCATATTTAGTGGCCTGGGCAACTTGCAGTACGTCCACAAAGCTTTAGATGGTCACATCTTGGCCAGCAATTGCGCTCAACCTCTCACACGTCTTCCATTCAGAGGACTGCCTATTACACTTGTACAAGCCGTAGATCCCGATATGCCAGAAGCCGACCAACAGGAAGTTGCTAAGAATGCAGTGGAACTCGCTAAGAGGTGAACAAAACGCTTCATTCGTCACACGACCAGCAGAATCTGGTTGTACACTTTTTGTTTACTAGCATACTTGCCTGTTTGTTGTTTATGTTTACTGGCATTTTGTCTGGTGGCTGACGTGTGCGTTTGCTTGTCGTTCTGTTTGTCTGATGTATTGATATTAATTACTGTATATCACGTGACTATATCACGTGATTAGACATTACGTGATTATATCACGTGATTAGACATTACGTGACTATACATCGCGTGAATGTACAACAGTCTCACTAAATGTTTTGTCTTGTCTACAGATTGCAATGTGGTGTGTCGTTTCCCAAAGGCCAACGAGCCGATCGCCAGACCGTGACGTCTGAACAAGCAGCCGAAGCTATTTCTGGTCTCGTTTCGTGTGTGAAACACAGACAGACTTTTATCAGCGTGACAAAGAGAGTCCAACCGGAAATCAGGTGAAGCATTGTTTGCTACGTTGTTGGTTCATTGCTTGCTTATCTATTATGATATTATAAATGTAGCTGACAATCTTTTTGCCTGCTTGCTTGATTTTTTAGTCAGCTGGATTTTTGTCTTTGTGTGTGTGCGTGTGTGTGTGTGTCTGTTTGTTTGTTTGTGTTGTCTGCCTGCCTGTCTGTCTGTCTGTCTGTGTATAAATCTGTCTATGTGTCGATGTGTGTGTATGTGTGTCTGTCCGTCTGTCTGTTTGTCTGTTGTCTGTTGTATGCGTGTTTGTCTGCCTGCCTGCCTGCCTGCCTGTCTGTCTGTCTGTCTATTGGTCAGTCTGTCTGTCTGTCTGTCTGTTGTCTGTTGTTTGCATGTCTGTCTGCCTGCCTGCCCGCCTGTCTGTGTGTCTGTTTATCAGTCAGTCTGTCTGTCACCTTGTCTGTCTGTCTATCTGTCTGTCTGTCTGTCTGTCTGTCACTGTATCTGTCTGTCTATCTGTCTGTCAATCACATATATTTTCAAACATTCATCTATCATACAAAGAGTGCTAGGCAATGACATAATGTTTTAGGTGCTACAGTACACAGGAAAAAGCACTAAAAACAGTAACAACTTAACTTAAAAGATAACCTATCTATCTGTCTGTCTGTCTGTCTGTCTGTCTGTCTGTCTGTCTGTCCAATACATATATTTGAAACATGAATCTAGAAACATACAATATGTAACTACGAGTCAAATTATACAGAATCACCTAGAGACTACAGATATCAACTACTGAACCAACTGGGAAGTAAAAATTACATTTTCTAACTACTAAAGAACCCAAAGAGGGTCCAGTTATTACAACACTAATTATTGGAGATGAAAGCGGCTTGTTTTTGCTTGGACTCTGCAACCCAAGGATGACATCTTGCGTTGGATTACTCTAGCATTGCATCGCTGTAATTAAATGCTGAACCTTTTCCGCCAGTGATCCATAAATTGTGCTGAGGTGCGCCGACCATTTTTATCAAAAGATTGAGATCCGAGAGAACGTAGGTATTTGTCTCCTTCATCACCCCATCTACCGAAGTGTTCAATGACTAAAGGCTTAAAGATTATGTGGTTGCCAGTTGGTAGCCTTTCATCTCGATATTTGATTTTTTCTTTTTTTCTCTTCCCTTCGAAGCTAGACCATCTACTTTTGAGGATGAGGGAAATACCTCTGAGCTCCAGGGATGGGCAAGAGAGATGTCTAAATCAATACTCATACCAGAAGATGTATCAAGTGCTATAATGTCTGGTCTGTTATCCGAGTTTGAGTAGTGATGTCTTGGCTCTCTCCTGTGTGGTATGTGAAGTTCACTTAGACAATCAGCCCAAACATTTGCAATGGATTCGTGACTCCAAACTGGGCCACCACCAACCTTGCATGTTAAAAGATGATACTCGCTGTCGTCAAGAACTGCTCCGCACTGACATGAACGCAGCCACTCCAGAGAACAGACTGACAAGCCCAACCTGTCTGTCTGTCTGTCTGTTGTTTGTGTGTCTGTCTCTCACATATATTATCAATAATGATTGCTGTTACAACGACGAAATAATTTAAAAGTAAACTACACTACTGAAGTCTCAATAAGGCCCCTATGGGGCCACGAATAGGAGTCAATGTACATACAACTGAATATTAAAGTCATCTGTATATAATTGGCTATCGCTGCCATTAGTTAGATTGGATAGTTTCCTAGCGATGGTCTTCGAATTGCACCGTTGCAGCGACACGGAGAAGCGCTTGCGCCAAAAGCAGAGGAATTCTTTCGAGTTTTTCTTTCCCAAATCGTCCCGTGATCTTTCCGAAAGCTTCTGTCTGCCTGCCTGTCTGTTTGTCTGTCTGTCTGTCTCTGTGTCTGTCTGTGTTTTTTTTGTGTCTTTCTGTCTGTGTGTCTGTTTGTGTGTTTGTCTGTCTGTTGTTGTCTGTTGTTTGTCTGTCTGTCTGCCTGTGTGTGTGTGTGTGTGCACGCGCGTGCACGTGTACACACGTCCGTTTGTCCGTGTGTCTGTCAATCTGTCTGTCCGCTGTGTACATCTGCACAGTTGTTTGTTTTTCGTATTGTCATATATTTAATTAGAATTCTATATGTATATTGTGTTCTATTGTTTACATGTGTGAATCTTCTCTCTGTATTAGGATTGCCATGTATGTAATGGATAACGATCCATATTCTCCAGAACAACTTCTGGCTCCTCTTCTCTGTCAACAATGTTGTTGGAGAGATCCTGACAAACCGTGTGCAGTCAGATTTCAAGTGTATCTTGACAACAGCTACAAGTGTGTGGAAATAGCTCTTCTGTCTCCACAAGGTACTGACAGGCATTTCACGTTAACATCTAATAAATTTAATATTTTGTTGATTTGGTAATTAATTAGAGTAATGTTGTTTTGTGTTGTGTTAGCTTGTGTAGTGTTGTAACAGTTAATTTAGGGTTGGTGTGACTTGTTGTAGTACTGAGCAGCAGAGTGAGGTTGTAATGTTTTCAGATGTGTCTGTCTGTCTGTCTGTCTATCTGTCTGTCTGTTTGTCTGTCTGTTTGTCTGTCTGTCTGTTTGTCTGTCTCTGTCTGTCTGTTTATCTGTCTGCCTGTCTGTCCATTAGTTAATGACTTTGTTTGTTTGCAAGGACTAAAAAATCCTAGCATTTGTACGAGTAGAATCTGTATGAGAATAAATTATCTGTCCGTCTGTTTGTCTGTCTGTCTGTCTGTGTGTCTGTTTGTGTGTCAATACATATATTTTCAAACATTGAACTATTATACACCATCTAAGCAAAGCAACTAAATACTACCAAAGCCAATTTGTCTGTCTGTTAGTCTGTCTGTCTGTCTCTGTCTGTCTGTCTGTCTGTCTGTCTCTGTCTGTCTGTCTGTCTGTCTGTATGTTTGGATGGACAAGACAAGCTAGAGATGGACAAAGCCATTCATAGTTCTATTCATTAATTAAAACGAAGAACAGTAGGAGAGTAGAACTTTTAGTACTGCAGCAAGTGATGTAAGTAGTGACGTTTGATGACAATAAAACAAATCTGTCTGTCTGTCTGACTGTCTGTCTGTTTGTCTATCTGTCTGTCTGTCCATTAGTTAATGACTTTGTTGTTTGCAAGTAGTGGTTTGTTGTCATAATCCTAGCATATGTACAAGTAGAATCTGTATGAGAATAAATTATCTGTCAGTCTGTCTGTCTGTCTGTTTGTCTGTCTGTCTGTCTGTCTGTCTGTCTGTCTGTCTGTCTGTCTGTCAAAGAAATATATTTTCATAAATCGGAACTATTACAGGCTAAATCATAACTATTACAAGCTAAATCAAACTACGCAACTCTTAACTAAAAGTCTAATACACGATACACTACAGTTGACCCTGACAGGGTCTTACAATGACTATTTATTAACCAATAAACAAAAAACTGAAAGGTGTCCAGTTCCAAACTGCGCTTTTGACCACCTAGGATGTTATAGACTTTTCTTGACATTACTGAAGCATTACATCTTTGCAGCTCAACAGAAAGACGATGTCTCCAAAGTAATTTAAAGTTGGCAGGATTCTTTTGGCCACTTTCATCTCTTTAGAGATGTGCGAGATCGTCTAGATATTTTAGCGCTTTCTCACCCCATTGACCAAAGTGTTCGAACACTAGGGGCACCTCAGATGGTGAGAGACCTTGCGGTAGAATTTCTCCTAAGTACTTTTTGGCTTTGATTTCTTCTCTACGAAGAGCAGCAGCTCCATCAAACAGAGAAGCCTTGGATAGAATGTCAATACTCCAAGGATGTGCCATTGAGACATGTCTCTGTCTGTCTGTCTGTCTGTCTGTCTGTTTGTAAACACAGTATTGCTTGCATATGGTTGTTGATAGTTTCTTATTCACAGTTGTCATTGTTGTACTTTGCAGGCGTTTCAACGGCAAAGCGAAAGTTACGTCACGGTTATATGCTCGTTTACTCAGCCAAGAGACGAGCTTCGTATAACAACATCCGGTTTGTCTGTTTGCTGCTTACTTCATTGTCTTTCAATTTTAATATATTTGTGTCTTTTGTTTCAGGGCATTGTTTGATCATTTGCCGTCTATTCCTCGTGCCATCGTTGCTGTGGCTGACAAAGTAGACGTGGAAGCAGGTTTGTCTGACCCTCTAGAAGATGATCTGGAGTTGAAGCTGCTGAGCTACGGAAACAGTCTGGCTGCAAGAACGGGAGCGATGTTTCTCACCTTATCGCCGCACTCAGACGTAGACGGTAAGTTTGCTGTGTGTGTGTGTGTGTGTGTGTGTGTGTGTGTGTGTGTGTGTGCATGTGTGTGTGTGTGTGTGTGTGTGTGTGTGTGTGTGTGTGTGTGTGTGTGTGTGTGTGTGTGTGTGCATGCATGTGTGTGTATGTGAACTTGTTTTCTTTCTTCTCCAGAGGGAATTTTCTTGCGATTCTTTACTGAGGCATGGAATAGACGGTTAAGCAGTGGTGTACTTCAGGGCAACTGTGCCTTGCCCAGCCCATTAAGTCAACGCCTTCCTGCACGACCTCCCAGCCCTTGTCTCTCAACACCATCTTTGTCCATTTTCTCTGCTGATCAAAGTATGTCATCAATGATGTTGAAACCAAAAGTATGTCGACATGCGTATGAAGAGGTGGACCTTCCATTTGAAAGGTATACACAACAGAAGAGGAAAGGCAGAGGCAGGCGGTTTAGTGAGATGACAAAATTGGTTGAACGGTGCTTTAGTATTGGTTGTAATAGCATGCAAATTTGGATTCACCCGTATTCATTATGGGGTTGGGTCATGCAGGATAGGACATTAAGCTTGCTGATTGTGAACTAGTTCAACAGCAAAGTTGAGTGATTTGAAGTCTCTGTGTGTAGTAGTATTCACTCATTGCTGTTCATGAAAATACTGTATGTAGCAGAGACAGACAGACAGACAGACAGACAGACGGACAGAGAGAAATGGACAGATGGAAAATATATGTATTGAGACAGACAGACAGACAGACAGACAGACAGACAGTATTGGCAGGCAGACAGACAGGTGGGCTGGTGGACGGACAGACAGGTGGGTAGACAAGTGTGTGGGCAGGTGGGTGGGCGGGCAGGTGGATAGGCGGGCAGGTGGATAGGCGGGCAGGTGGATAGGCGGGCAGGTGGATAGGCAAGTGGGTGGGTGGCGGGTGGGAAGGTGACAGGTGGGTGGGCAAGTTGATGAGCAAGGGGGTGGGAAAGTTGATGAGCAAGGGGGTGGTAGCAAGTGAGTGGGTAGGCAAGTGGGTCGGTGGGCAAGCAAGTGGGTTGGTGGGCAGACGTAATGACATGGACAGGCAGACAAGCAAGCGTGTGATTAGATACATACATTGTGTTGAGAGAAAAATAACGTATATAAAATATAATATAATAATTAATTGAATGCTGTTTTATATTTGTAGGAATAAGAACGCATCTCCTGGGTTGTCAGATTCTCATACTTCGAAGTCTTCTGAACCGATTACAAAATTGGGGCAACAGTCAACGTTATTTCAGTATCACGACGATATGGCTGTGGGACCGGCTGATCAAGCAGCAGAAACACAGTCTCTGGATATTGATAACCGACCTCCAGCCAAACTACCACACGAGGTACCAACTATACATATAGACTATATCTTGTACGTGTTGGCAAGTTGAGTGTGAGGTATTACGTGTGTGTGTGTGTGTGGTGTGTGTGTGTGTGTGTGTGTGTGTGTGTGTGTGTGTGCATGTATTGATTTAGGAAAGCAGGATAAATAATTACTTTTGCGTTGGTGGTTCCAGACAAATATGATACTTTTAATTGTGTATTTCCAGCAAGACCGTGGGGTTTACAAATGTGAATTTAAAAAGTCCATTCAAAGAATGAAGAGCTAGCCTGTGGGAAATTCGTCTATCATTCGAAAGCATGTGATTAGGAGGGGCCGGATATCTAAACAGAGCAATGATATCTAAACTGATTACTGAACTAGGACGTGCTTCCTGCCAATGGCACACCATAGGTCAGGGTATTGGGTTAGTCAGTCTTAATCACCTTTGTTGTCTTTTCTGAAAGTGTTCCTTATTACTTGTGGCGTGTCTCACGCTAGGGTACACAGTAATGCCGGCCGGTCACGTGACAATACAGGCTGGTCATGTGGCATACGACTGACTCGACTCGGATACCTCTGAGCATGCAGTCTTGTTAGTCTTACGTGGCCAGACGTTTGCGCGTGGGGGGAGGGGCGAGAAGAACGTCTGGACACAGTGGCCGGGTTTTTGTTGGCGGCTAGTATGCATGACATCATGATTAGCTGTTACCGTGCAAAATGACTAGTACTGGTAGTTACAATATATGAAAGCGTCCTTTTCATCCTATAATTTTCTATTGTGAACTGTAAATTAACTCGAGCGCAGACGGAGATCTGCTCCTCCTCCGCAGCAGGTAGTTGACCGGATGTCAGAATTACGAGGCTGATTGGATGGATTGCATTCTTTGCAAAGCGACTACAAAACCTGCGACCCACCGTTTAGTGCACAGTTCTCGCAATGAACATCTTAAGGTGATCTTAGAAGAGTTTGTGGCTGAGTTTTACCCTGATTCGGTGAGCGTCAATGCTCCCACCACACTTTTGACTCTGTCGACCTTACGCAAGAAATCTAGAGAAGTTGAAATCCCTACGAGACGAGCTTAATATGAAGGAGGCAGAGTTGTGAGGGCAGGTCAACACCGTTGGGAAATTGCATGGTCTAGATGTTCAGGTTCAGCGAGTAGAGGGTGATGAACCATCAGAACGTGCGTGCTTGATACCGATGTCAGCGTCTTTAGCTCGAGCTCGTTCTCCAGTAAAACGGTCTGCCAAAGAGTCTGGTATCAATTTCCTGGCACTAAAAAACGCAGGTACGACAAGCGGTAGGATAGCATAGCACAGTGACTTGCCACCGCTGGTGAGAAAGGACACAAACGTCTCTACCTCCTACAAAGTGTTTCACTACCTGTTCTTGTAAAGGTTGAAGCTCGAGGTACCCCATAGACTTAGTTGCAAACAGAATGGCAAGTGAAATCGACTCTTCATCGTACAACATTTTATCGATTGAAGTCGTGAAGTCCCGGATGTGTAGTTAAGCTACGCCCATAATTGCGGTTCTGCAACGTGATTGGTCACGCCAAGATTCTGGCGTTGCTAACAAAGACCCCGCCACTGTGTCCAGACGTACTACATGTCCCTCCCCCCTCCCACGGAACATCTGGCCACCCGAGACTACACTCTTGTGTGGATGCTGCCACTAATCTCAGGGTTAGGGTGACGCACAAATGATTAGCATTGCTATGTCAACAACACAACACAAGCCATTTAAACAGTTCTTGCAAGTGACCAGATTTGGTAGGCGGTGTCTGCTACAGGAAACAGAGAGATTGTTAATGAATACAGACAAAACATACTTGATTGGCATCAGACCAGCAAGAACACACACACACACACACACACACACACACACACACACACACACACACACACACACACACACACACACACACACACACACACACACACACACACACACACACACAACCTTAGCTTTAAAAAGACCTATTCTCAGTTTTGAATAGCATGTAATTCCAGTTTAGTATGTGTATCTTTCATGTCAAAACCCACTTAGAAGATGGTTGCACAAAGGTGGAGCAGATAGTGACCTAAATAGTGGGTGGTGCAGACAACCACTGTTGCTCTTTCATTACCATACTTGACATTTTAGTCTAACCAAGTTCATATGGAGTTTTATCTTCAAACCACCTTCCCAGGGGTTCCATTCTTTCAATGTACTTTTTTAGACCATACTGTACATGTTTGGGTGAAAGGCCATGTGGTGAATGGTGGTGGTTTGTGGGTGGTTGTTCATTCCTTGTCTCTGGTTGCAAGGTATGATGGAAGTGTTATCATTTTGTGAGACATTCTGAAGGGATACACAAGGAGATAGTCAACCACATACACAGATAGTTAACCACATACATATGGTATGTAACATGGATAGTTAACCACATACATAGATAGTTAACCACATACATCAGTAATGAATAGTTAACCACATACATAATTATCTAGTCCAACTTTTTGAGTATGCTTTGCTATTGTCACGTGACTGTACTCCCATAACTCATGGCTTAAGTTGAAACTAGGTGTGTGTGTGTGTGTGTGTGTGTGTGTGTGTGTGTGTGTGTGTGTGTGTGTGTGTGTGTGTGTGTGTGTGTGTGTGTGTGTGTGTGTGTGTGTGTGTGTGTTGCAGTCTAATTTTGTTGTATTTTATGAAACAGTCAAAGTGGTTTCAAAGTCTTGAAAGAAGAGAAGTTGAATACTCTTATGCTCTTCATGGTGGAGGCAAAGAGACCAAAGATGGACAAGGAAGTTCCGAGGCAATTCTGTCTCTCGAGGAGCCTTTCTATGCAATGCCACAGAACAGTGTGGTAGGGAAGAAGCCAATACGTGTGGTCAGTAGCATGCAGCGACCGAACATTTCAGGTAATCGGAAAGTGTCCGAACCGGCAATGTCGACTCCCAAGTTAGCAGGTTCTCAAATGCCAACTGAATATGCTGTGGTGAGATTGAAATTTTGTGTAGTTATTGAATGCCTACGTGTTATGCCGTGTGTGTGTGTGTGTGTGTGTGTGTGTGTGTGTGTGTGTGTGTGTGTGTGTGTGTGTGTGTGTGTGTGTGTGTGTGTGTGTGGATGTATGTATGTATGTATGTATGTATGTATGTATATGTGTGTGTGTGTGTAGGTGCAGGACATTGTGACTAAATGTGACTATGAGACTGTAGAAGATGCGGTGCTCTTGACTCGACAATCAGAACGGGATCATCGACGTCGACATAATTACTTTAGTGAGCGACAAAGTCTGGAGAAGGAGCCCGAAGCTGTTCAAGATTCACTGAAAAAAACAGAAGCAGAGAAGCAAGACTCAACACCCGAGAGTCATCAGTATGGCACAATACATGCAGATGGTTTTGATAGGATGTTGACTCCACCGGAGAGACGTAGGTATCACCCTTATGAAGAAGTGAAGTTGGACAAAGGGAAGGACAAGTATCAGTCCACAAGCAACACTAACGTGTCTGGTCGGACGTCTCCAGCATTGAGTGACACGACGTCAGGATCAGAGTCTCCACTTCTGAGCAGGCGAAGTGTACCAGTGAATGTGACTCCAACAAGCACAGCAAGGAGGCAGAAATTGAGTATTGGGTCACTTGTGACACAACGGTCTCTTGATACAGACGATAGTGGAGACGAGATGAAGAAGAAAAACACAAGAAAAAGAGTTCCATCACAAGGTCAGCTTGCGGTCATCGTGTATGGTTGTATGTGTGGTCACATCTACGGTTGTATGCCACTGTTGTGTGCCACTGTTGTATGCCGCTGTTGTATGCCACTGTTGTGTGCCACTGTTGTGTGCCACTGTTGTATGCCACTGTTGTATGCCACTGTTGTCTGCCACTGTTGTGTGCCACTGTTGTGTGCCACTGTTGTATGCCACTGTTGTATGCCACTGTTGTGTGCCACTGTTGTAACTCTGTTGTAAAGGGAGGGTTTGTAATACAAAGTACATAGTACCCATCCCTACATACTCATCATTTCTCAAAAGGTTTTTCTAAATTGCAAAGAATTTACTAACTTAAATTGCCTACTAACTTTTATAGCCCAAATATCCATGTGGATACACATACAATGCCATCTTCATGTTGAGGTTGGGTAGAAATGGCTTTTCAGTCTAGGGTGGTGTCCTGTTGACGAGTTGGCTTTTGAAAGCCAATAAATCAGAGACAGCAGGTTCGTAGGAGCAGTGCTGTAGGAGCCGGCCAGGCCATGGCTGGACCACATAGCTGGACCACTTTTTCTAGAGTAAACTTTTACCAGTGACCTCTTATTCAGGGTCGTAGAAACCGGTCTTGTCTGTCTGTTAGGCCAAACCATCTTTCAAAAACTTTACTTGGGACAGTCGACAATTAAAGGGGAAGTCCAACAAAAATGAACTTAACTTATATGAGTAGATCTTGCGAAGACAAATTGATCGGTATCAGTTACTCCGTTATCTTAGCTTTTGTATACGAGAATGAGCAATGTTTCTGTGATGTGCAACGCCCACGTGCCTGCTCCGTGCTTCCTGGTGGATTAAGCTCCGCCCACTGTAAACAAATAAATGCGTTTACGGATGACTGCTACGGATATATCGAGAATGACGAATGTGAATGCGAAGATATTATGAAGATCTGCCTTCTTGCCGTCAGTGGTTCCTCTCTAAAGTAAAATGGTGTCGGTAGAGCTGTTTCCCCGCCAGACTTGCAAGCAGAATTCCTCAATACCACGGCTTACCTAGAGAACGCGCTTGTGCTTGAATATTTGTTTATCCTTGTTCTTTTAGTATCCGAAGAGAAACGTTCAGCGTGCCATCTGGCGTGTGCTACAGAGGACGTTCCTATTTTCACATCCGGTCTGCTCACTTTCTTTTGCCGCTGATTGGTAGAAGTTGACAATCCCGGATGAAAAAATAGGCTTATCCTCTATAGCTCACGCCAAACGGCGCGTTGTACGTTTCTCTTCGGATATTAAAAGAACAAGGATAAACAAATACTCAAGCAAAAGCGTGTTCTCTAGGTAAGCCGTGGTATTGAGGAATTCTGCTTGCAAGTCTGACGGGGAAACAGCTCTACCGACACCATTTTATTTTAGAGAGGAACCACTGATGGCAAGAAGGCAGATCTTTATAGTATCTTCGCATTCACATTCGTCATTCTCGATATATCCGTAGCAGTCATCTGTAAACGCATTTATTCATTTGCAGTGGGCGGAGCTTAATCAACCAGGAAGCGCGGAGTGGGCGTTGCACATCACAGAAATATCGCTCGTTCTTGTTTACAAAAGCGAAGATAACGGAGTAACTTATACCGATCGATTTGTCTTTGTAAGATCTACTCATACAAGTTAAGTTCATTTTTGTTGGACTTCCCCTTTAATGGCCGAAACTTTCTATTGAAACTATAGGTGATTAAATAAGTAATATATTTGTAGTTAAAACAAAAGTAAACTAGAACATCTTGACCAAATATATTAATTGCTATCTAGCTAAGGCGGGTCGTATTGCATAGCCACGTGTATTACAGTTGTTGGTAAATGAGAGTTTCAAGTACCCATGCAATGCATTAGGTAATATTGTATGCTGGACGACTGCTGTATTGGCGCATTATCTTTTGACCACACCCTTTTAGCGCGCGTTAGACCAGACCACTTGAAATGCTTCCTACAGGCCTGCATACTGAGCATGCACTAGGTATGGTGGCAGACCTACAGGGATGTTGATTGAGCGTCGGATGTCACTTCCATGCACGTGTTCAAGATGCACAGGGAAGTTTAGGAACATATTACGGAAGAGTTTGCTGTGGCAGTTTAGGAACATTTGTAGTTACCAGCTGGAGTGCCAGTCTTTGTGACCACAACAGTTTGTTGGCTTGTGGCATTGGTAGTTAGTTACCATATAAAGTGTCATATTGGGTGTCAGTTTCTACCTTTAACTTCCTCTGAAGTGTAGATTCCAGTTGCATGAACACCAGACCTCATGAATAGTAAACAGGACTTGAATATTAAACAGCATGTAAGGTTATCAAGTGAGTGTCTAGTCACCACCCATAGCATTCTAATGCTGTGGTAATGATCATCTCACCTTACAGCCTAAATCATTAATATTAATAAGACTTAGAGTTTGGTTTATGGATGCTGTAAGGGTCCGTCTTGCTGCCTTACAAATGCAACAGTCAATCACAAGCAACACCTTCAATTGACTATTTGGGGTGTATGTAGCTGGCGGGATTGATCTTTCCGCCTTTAACCACATTGTTTATTCTTGACTGTTTTCAGACCTCAGGATTATTTTTGTAAGGCAGAATGTCAGGGATACAAGCTGACAGTCACTCCAGCTTATTATATAACAAATTATGACCAGGAAGTCCACATCTGCATACAACCTTTTACCCTGTGGGCAAATGGAAATAGCAAAAGACATTAAGTTGATTATCTCACTAAGTGCACCTACTGTGCTATGACGTCATCATGACGTCATTGTGACGTCAATACAAGGAGTTGCTAGAAGCTTATAAAGCATTGTATATTGGTGGCCGATTTGTGTGGCTCTCACTTGGTTTTGTTCTTTGCTGTTGATGACGACGTTATGGCTTTGTGTTCAACCTTGATTTTCAACAAGAGAGTGGAAGAGGGCACGATTTCAGTGGTTTCTAATAGAAACAAACGTGTCAATGTCCTCTTTTTTATGAATTACTATAGTATGTGACTTTCAATCAGACATGTGGTGGACAAAGAGCTTGTTTGTGTGATAGTTGACTAGTACATTATACATGACTTCTAGCTCTTAGTGTTTTGGCTGCATACGTGTGTGTGTGTGTGTGTGTGTGTGTGTGTGTGTGCACGTGCGTGCGTGCATGCGTGCGTGCATGCGTGCGTGCATGTGTGTGGATGTGTGTGTGTGTGTGTGTGTGTGTGTGTGTGTGTGTGTGTGTGTGTGTGTGTGCATGCATACGTGCGTGCGTGCGTGCGTGCATGTGTGTGGATGTGTGTGTGTGTGTGTGTGTGTGTGTGTGTGTGTGTGTGTGTGCCCATTAGCACTTGTTCATCATAATTGTTTATTCTTCATTTTAGGAGAATTGTCTGTCTCGTCAGGATCAGTTCTCAGCACTGGAGAAGACTATGTATTATCACCTCGTGCATATCGCAAGTTCTCTATACCAGTGAAAGTGACAGAGTCAATGCTTGATATATACAGAGATGATGATGAGCTACTGCGTGTTGAGATCATTGACCCATCTATTACTTCCGTAAGCAAAGTGATTTAGTGTTTTGCTATGTTTGTATTGGTAATATAATTTTGTGTCTGTGTAGTTTGGAAATGGAGAGTTTGATGTGAGTGTTCAGAGACTTTGTGGGTGCTTGATGTGAGTATGTTGTGTGTGTGTGTGTTCAGAATGATATGTCTCCTTTCCTCCCTTCTGATAAACCAAAGAAGAAGTCAAAACAGGAGGAGAAGGAGGTTAGTAGTGATGCTGACTTAGCGCTGTAGGCTCATCATATGATTGCACACAGACAGACAGACAGCAGGGTTGTCCCCAGCATACAAAAGGCACGGCGCTCCGCCATGCCTTGGCTCCCGCTTGGTACAGGCCCGCTGTGCTTTACTGAGTACGCAGTGGCTACTATAGAGTCCGTTCACACATTTTGCGCAGTGTGGGAAAATTTCTGGATCTCAGGATTCTGAGCACGTACAAGCATGTAGGAAAGCAAGTGGAGACAACTGGTAAAAGGAGATGGGGTAGCTACCATGATTATTTAACCCAAAAACTGACAAGTTCCGCATTGTGATGTGTAAAGCGCCGTTTTAGACCCCCTCGTTTTGACATAAGTAGATAAACTGGATGTTTAATTGCATTCTTTTAGAGTCACCATACACTGATTTAATTAGCTGTCTCCTAACAGTTGTTCTTTGAGTCTACTGTTCTCTATTGTAGCTATGAAGACAACGAGCTTTGTATTTTAAAATTTACAAAGTTGTTTGAGGCAAGCAACTACTAATTCTTTGCATATTATGTTAGTTCTTTGCCTAGAGGGCCTGGGATGTTTGGTGTGATGATAAGACCAATTAGTGGGACGACTGCCCTATGGTATGAACTTGATTGTAATACAAGTACTCAAAAAGCAACAGTGGTTGTCATGCACCGCCCACAGTTGCGTCGGTAGCAACTGCAGTTTCCCCTCTAGCATCACTAGACGTTTTTAATTTGGAGTGTAGCTACTGCAGAATATTAGACGGCTCTAGAGAACTAACAATAAACAGGTTAACAATAGAAATACATGAGGAAGACTTGTCAGAACTGCGACAAGATTCTCCATAGAGACCGAAAAAAACGATAGCATGTGGGGAAATCTAGCATGTGGGGAATCTAGCACGTAAACAAATGAGAGTCAGCTGCGACATATTGTACTATACATAGTGGTGTGCACAATGTGAGAACAGCTAATTGTTTGATTGAGTTTAAATTAATCAAATTGCAGCTTTGAACCTTCCAACATAGCATGCAAAGCTTATGGATTCAATCACACTGGCTGCAAATAGTGGTCTGGTGAAGGTGACAATGATATGATGAAGTCATTAAAATTTGTACATTTTAATTAATTTGAATGCGGGTGTTACACACTCACTTAGGCATGCACTTTTGTCTACAATTCAGATTGCTAAAAAATACGATAATTATGGATGGTCCTTTACAGGAATCTACACTAGAGGACAATTTAGTTAGAATTTTTTGATCTGAGTATATCATGCACATGCATGGCATGCACTTGCCAGTATTTTATACAAACGTGACCATCAAAGTGTAACGGTAAAAAGGTGTACTGTTGTAAACTTTAAAAGGTGTTTTCTTTTCCTCTAACAGGTAATGGCATCTGATTCCCAGTAGAAATTGTCCAAAATTTAAAACGTTGCAACAAATGAGAACAAAATACGTTTTAGGTTTGGTTCGTATCACTAGAACACTGTAAATAGACAGGTCTATATATACTATCTCTAAGACTGTCAAGCAAGTTTGATAGGCTTCTAGATTAAATGAGCTCTGCAAAAAACTGTGTGTGGGCGTGGTCACAAGAATTTCCGCCATGCCTTACAAAAATCCTGGGGACAACCCTGGACAGACAGACAGACAGACCGGACACACACACACACACACACACACACACCTTTGAGACCTTTGAGCTGTCCATCCTCAATGGATGATAACAGTATGTCTACGGACAAGATGACAAAGGAGGTAGAATAAAACTTAAAAACTTATGACGAGCTACGGATGTGCTCGCAAAAACAAGAATGTCTTGTGAGGTCTCATTTCCTCCAAAAAGATCTTCTACACTGACAATGAAGCTGGCAGTGCTTCTCAGTTGATGGACGTTCTTCTCCAGATGTTGAACTACATGTTGTGTTTCTGTTTATTTGAGATTTCCACATAGTTCTTTCCTGTAATAGTGTATACCAATCTTTTTCTGGTATACCACGGAGGTTCATGTCACAGGAAACTGTATTGCGCCATCTTTTCTTTGCACCATGACAAGGTTGTTTTGAGGCTAACTCCCCAAACAGCATCTGAGAAGAACTACCAGTTTCACACACACACACACACACACACACACACACACACACACACACACACACACACACACACACACACACACACACACACACACACACACAGGGATGCACATGCATCGCGATTTAAGCCATTTCTTTGTATAGAGAGTGAAACTGGAAGCTCGTCGTCACAAAGAACAGCGAAAACTGGAAGACAAAAGACGTCGAGACATTAGAAAAGAAGAGGAACGTTTGCGTAAATGGAGAGCAAAATCTCCCGCTCAACAGAGACATCGAGGCTCACCCGTTTCCACCTACTTTAGCATCGAGTTGAACGAACTGCCTGAAATTGCAACACGAGGTGCTCACCTCCCTTTGTTTGTTGCCAAGTGCATCAAAGCAATTGAAAAACACGGTGAGTGGTGTGTGTGTGTGTGTCATGTGTGCGTGCGTGTGTGTGTGTGTGTGTGTGTGTGTGTGTGTGTGTGTGTGTGTGTGTGTGTGTGTGTCACTGTGTAATCACTAATTTAAAGTGTATGACTTGTGTGTTGGTATGTTATTCGTATTTGACTGCAGGCATGCAAGTGGAGGGTTTGTATCGTGTGTCTGGTAAGAAGGATGTGATCAGCGTACTGAAGATGAAGTTCGAAGCCGGTAAGCCTCGTTCTCTACTGCAAATCATCTTGTTATTCTCTAACGGATTGTCTGTTGTAGATCACAAGTTAGACTTCGATATTTGGGCACAAGAGAGCGTTCATGTGTTGACAACGGCTCTCAAGTCTTTCTTCCAAGAATTGCCTTCTCCTCTCTTTCCTGAATCGTTGATAGAGCTGTTATGCGAGATAATCGGTAAGAACACGGATTGTTGTTGTGGAGAGCTCAGCAGCGGTGTAGCCAGACAGAAATTTTTGAAGGGGCCAAATTAGTATTAATATATGATTAACATGAACTAATAAACAAAAGACAAATTAATATTAACTAATAAGGCCAAATTAATATTAATAGATGATTAATATTAACTAATAAAGTCAATAAGTTGGTATATAATTAATTGAAATTTACAACTACTTTATGTTTGTGCTGCTACATGCATGAAGGGTATATCATGCTGGCCAAAAAAAGTTGGTCTAGTATCAGAGAAGAATGTCAATGCAGCCAATACAAATATCATGTAAACTTTCAATTGCATATATAACTTCTACATTTTTCTCTCTTTGAATATGCACTAGAATTGTAGAGAATTAAGGCTGTGTTTTCACTAGCTCCATGTTAAACTACAGTATGTATGTATGTATGCTCCTGTGTGTGTGTGTGTGTGTGTGTGTGTGTGTGTGTGTAGTGTGCATGTGTGTGTGTGTGTGTGTGTGTGTGTGTGTGTGTGTGTGTGTGTGTGTGTGTGTGTGTGTGTTTGCCGTGCTGTCTGTCAGTCTGTCTATCTGCTCCATTGTGCTGTATGTTTCTGTCTGTCTGTCTGTCTGTTGTCTTGCTGTCTGTGGGCTCCACGGTGTGTCTGTCTGTTGTGCTGTGTGTCTCTGTCCGTCCGTCTGTCTATCTGTCTATCTGTTCCACTGTCTGTCTGTCTGTCTATCTGCTCCACTCTGTGTCTGTCTGTTGTGCTGTATGTCTGTCTATCTGTTCCACCGTCTGTCTGTCTGTCTACCTGTCTGTCTGCTCCACTCTGTGTGTGTGTGTGTGTGTGTGTGTGTGTGTGTGTGTGTGTGTGTGTGTGTGTGTTGTGCAGTGTCTGTCTATCTGCTCCACTGTCTGTCTGTCTGTCTATCTATCTGCACTGTCTGTCTGTCATGCTGTATGTATGTATGTTGTTTAGCTTAAATGTGTGTATCAACCAAACCAGTTCCGGAAGGCGACTGTTTACACTTTGAGACTTGCACATCCGCGATACGCATGGTATCCGCACAAATTCGTTTGCAATGGAGCTACCCTTGCTGTCAGAGCAACAGTAGTAACTAAGTTGTCACTGAAACTCCAAACTCGGCATCTACATCCATGCAGTAGCTGCTCCTTTCATCTTTCAAGGAACCCCATATCAACAAAATACTAGATAACGCACGCTAGTATCACGTGACAGTTAAACCTAAAAACTTGTGTGATATGGGCGAGTCAGATATTGGCCACACCCTAAATTTTAGAGGGGAAGAGTCCCCTCCTGGGCCCCTCTGTAGCTACACCGCTGAGATCTGCTTTGTCTTGATTTATCTGTTAGACGTTGTTGTTTCTTTCAGTTAATTAATTAATTTTGTTTACAGTAAAGCCAGAGTTTGATGAGAAACTTGCTCAACTAAAGGAATGCATTGAGACGCACCTTCCGTCTCTAAATTACGGTGTCCTTCGTCATCTCATCAAACATCTCCACCGTGTCAAGCAGCACAGCGAACAAAACAAGATGATGGCGAGCAACTTATCCGTTGTGTTCTGGCCTACTCTCATACGTCCAAACATCACAAATATTGACAAACTTCTTGTCGATCGTAACGAAACTACAAACCTTGCGGAGATCATTACAACGTTCATTGAACACGCACACTTTTTCTTTGGAGAAGACGACACGCCAGATGCTGCGACCATCGTAGAGATACCTACAGAACTAGGGGACATAATGGACGGACAGGAAACTGAAGTGATTGTCAATGAGCTGTTTGTGGATAATGAGGAGACGGTGGATATTGATGACAGACAGGATGATGACGATGACAACTTGTATGACACGGGAGCATGTCCATCAACAAGAAGATATACAGATCTATGAGTAATATTCTTCACGTAGAATTTATTTGCTATGGAATGTAAATGCTGTCGAACGTGTAGATGACGATGAAGAGACGATTAGCATGCATACTGATGTATGAACAAACAAACCTACAGCACAAATCGTATATCCTGTAGCATTGTTGTTATTGAATATTATTATTAAGTATTGATGTAAAATAGAGAGAACTAAACGACAATGTGCGCATGCGCAGAGCAAGGAGTCTTGGTCATGTCACGCGACCAGTTGGCAGAGTACTGTATGCATACCCTAGCGTTTCACATCTTGGGTAACTAACTGTGTGCTATATGTATCAAAGTGACAGTCAGTGAGTAAATGTGCTGGCCTGCAAACTTGCCATTAGCGCCCTAGAACGTCAAGATCTAATATCGAAATGTAACTGTCCGTGCATACTGATACTGACTATTGTATGTATGGTAGATGATACTGCAGACTAACAATCAACATACAAATTTATAATTTACATAATTGATTAACACTAATTACAAATAAAGTTTAATGCTTATTGTCCAGCAACAACAGCTTTTTACCTGCCAAAGAACACGCCCACGGTCTGCAGCTGCCACTACGTACACACGTACCTTAGTCCTTAGTGACTATCCTTACTCTTACTTCAGTCATCGAATTCATCCGATCCCCACCCAATATCAACTTGCATATCTTCAGCAACCACGTGACCGTGTTCCAATTTCTCATCTGGATGAACCGATGAATATGATGGAGGAAGAGGTTCTGCACAAAATAGACAAATCATTTCAGAGTAGAGAACAAAAGGAATGTTGTCTGTATCAGACGACCTTTCTCTTCAGTGAATGAAGTCGACGACTCAAAAGGAAAGGCTCCGGTTCTTAGTTGGAAGTGAGCATCTCGTACAATTAATGATGCTTGTGATGAACCTGCAGGACAGACATGCAATGTACATATATATTATTTTATTTTATATATTTATTTATTTTATTTATTTTAATTTATATATTTATTTAATGTTTATAATATATGTATATATATATATATAATATATATGCTTAGAGTGATTATTTCAAACATGATCACTATTACTGTCTGTCTGTCTATCTGCCTGTCTGTTTATGTGTCTGCCTGTCTGTCTGTGTGTCTGTCTGTCAATGTTAGCATATTTCAAACATGATCACTGTCTGTCTGTTTGTCTGTCTGTCTGCACATTTGTCTGTCTGTCTGTCAATGGTAGTATATTTCAAACATGATCACTGTCTGTCTGTCTGTCTGTTTATGTGTCTGTCTGTCTGCCTGTCAATGGTAGTGTATTTCTGTCTGTCTGTCCATCAGTAGTTCAGTCTAGTCTGTCTAACCACATGTACCTTCATATTGAGGAACAGACAAATCTCGAGCATGAAACTTGGGAATGAGATCAGCCAGTTTCTAAACCAACACATACACACAGATTACAGCTCCATTGCCACCGTAACTCAATAATTACATGAACACAAAACTAAGCTCATTAGTCACTCACTTATCACACACAAACTACAGATAAGAGGCACGTTTCCTTCCAAAAGGTAACTTTTTGTTAGTAAAACAAGGTTGTACTCGTGTGTTGCCAGTAAGGCTCAACAGCTTTACTGCTAACCTCCAACTGTCACTCCCACACCACCTTTTACCCCAACAACAGAATGCAACACATAGCTAAACATGATTAACAGCCAACACAAATTCAAGCTCTCGTTATATCTATGTATATAGAGTGTAAAACACACACACACACACACACACACACACACACACACACACACACACACACACATGCACACACACACACACACATGCACGCACGCACACACACACACACACACACACACACACACACACACACACACAAAAGTATTCATACCAACACAAGTCAAACCCGGCCACATCCATTAGTGATTGCATAGACATACAGTCCGCATCAACACTATTGACACATTTTTGCTTGAAGGCGTGGCCATGGGTAGCATGACCAGAAACGCATCTGATTTCGCATTACGTATGTTTCTAGATAGAAGAGAACTATTGTGTATACTCGTAGGTTTGCTAGACTTTTGGAAGTGCACATCAGCAGCTTGTGTTATCCTTTCATTTTTTGATAGCATTTCCCCTACTATCTACTCAAAAGGCATATTCAGCTGAGCATGCGTTCAACGTACAGCGACAGATCACAAGGCGTGAGCAACTGCCACTCCATCTGGATTGCATCTAATCTTCAAGTTCATAAACGTTTTAAGGGCTACAAGGCTCAACACGCCGCTTGATGACTGCCTAGAAGTTTCCTATTAATTAATGCAAGATCTGGTGAGTTAGGATAACCACACTCTACCCAACTTGCGTTCACACGTAGAACATTGGTAATTAGATGCAAAAGATATAGAGTAGAGCAAATACATCGATTGCTTGAAGTTTCTGCTTGAGAACAAGAAAGCAGTAACACCGATAGCGAAACACGAGAAGGAGAAGCCATTTGTAATTGACTCTAGGGCATGTTTTTGCATATATTATGGTGTGTCTTTACTTAATCCACTCTAACCCGTTTTAACCGGGTTTAACCCCACTCAGAGCCAGGGTTAGCTTAATCCTCGCATAACTCCAGTCTTAACCCGAGTTAACTCGGATTTACTAAACTCACATTCACACAATTGAGGTAATTGGAGTTTAACCCAAAGTTAACCCTCTGTGTGAAAGTTCTCACAAGTTGTATATTAACCTCGCGGTAAGCCCGGTTCATAGTATTGACGCTGAGCGTTAACATCAAAGACACTGCCTTGATGCAGGCGGCATCCTTTGATGTTGACGTTGATGCTGACGCTGGAATAGGATTTATTTCTATTCCAGCGTCAATGACGGCGTCAGCGTCATACTGTGAATCCAGCTTTACACTGAAAAATACGTACCACTACAGTGTTACTGTATTTAGAAAGCACAAAGACCAAAATCAAAAAGAACTTGGGACAGACGGCAGTGTAAGTGTGATGATTGACTCACAGTTAACTGAGTTTACCTGTTGGGCTGCAAACACAATCCCACACTGTGCTGCCATCCTTTGAAAGCTTTCTGCATATTCAGAAAGAGCTGTGCGCAATAGAGACGCTTTTGCTGCCTCTGTTTCTCGATGACAACCTTCCACTACACAACAATTAATTAATTAATTGTGCATTGCATGCACACACGCATATGCACACACACACACACACACACACACACACACACACACAAACACACACACACACACACACACGCTCACACACACACACACACACACACACACACACACACACTCACACACACACACACGCTCACACACACACACACACACACACACACACACACACACACACACACACACACATGCTCGTAGCTCTGAAGCAAGCAGAACACAGCTTCATTTACGCAAGGCAGGCGAGCACACGAGCAAAAAAGCGTACAGCCAAACAGACAAAAAACAAACGGTCACATGACCTGGCAGTGATGACACTAAAGACAGTGACTGAACAAAAACATATACAAAGTATGTCCATGTACCTCACACATTGCAAACGAACATAATACTATCACTCCAGTCTCCTGCAATGGTTCTAGTATAAGCAAGTACATGCACTTACATTCGACTACAGCTAGTTCAGCCGCCTGATTTGCTTTCTCCAGTTTCATTTGCTGACTGCTGCTGTCCTCTCCTTTCTAACACCCAAAAGCCTTCGTTGTTCAGCCACTCAACAACACACAAACAGTAAACACTGCACACCTTCTCCAGTCTCTCTATTTCCTTCTTGATTTTCTTCTCTTTTGCCTGACATGACTCCTAAAACACACAAAATGTCACCACACTTATTATATTACATTTACCAACTAAAACTCACTAACAGAAAAAGACAGACAAATGACAGACAAACCGAGCATGCAGTGACAACATTGAGATGAGAAAATCAAAGACAACAGAGAGACAGAGAAGTGAAAAGATGGACAAGTAGCCAGACATTAAAGATCAAACGTAGAGCTGTACATGTACCACGTATTTCTTTGCTTGATCGAGAGCCTTCTCAGCATCAAGAATTCTTTCATACACAATCGCGTTCTTCTTAATGCCGCCTACACAAGACAGATGCATAGCATACGTTTATCGTGCCGCAATGAAAATTAACTGACAGATGAGATCTTTCTGTATGTCAGTCCAGCTGCTGTGCAGCTCTGTTATGTGTGATATGACATCTTGGATGGCTACGTTCTCTTCACTCTCTGCCCATTTTGATAGATACGATGAAGCTGGACAACAAACGAAATGACATACTATGATACATACAGCATGTTGTAAGCGAGGGATTGACAGTTTGTAATATGTAAATGGACGACAGATGGAACAGACAGCAGGCCAATGTAGACACACACACACACACACACACACGCACGCACACATGCACGCACACAAACACACACACACCACACACACACACACGCACACAAACACACACGCACACAAACACACACACACACCACACACACACACACACACACACACACACACACACACACACACACACACACACTGGTAGCTGAGTATAAAGGAGAGCAGGAAAGTAGACAAGCAGACGCCATCAGAGACAACAGCAAATTGCTTGTCCAACTCACTGCTTTATTCTTCTGTTTGTATAACGTATATGCCAAAAATTCACCAGCAAACACACAAATAAACATACAGACAGAAAAAGAGATACAGTAGCACACACAGACACAGGCACAGACACAGACACACCCACTGACCAACTCACCCCCCCCACACACACACAGTTGCCAGACAGACACATGGACAAGTATGCAAGCAAACACCTAGCTAAGCATTGACATAAAGGTTAACAAACATACATCACTTAATTAATCTAAAAAATGGCTTGACATCATCGAATTGACTTGCATTGCAAAGAGACAGTACAGTACCCATGTGCTTGTGTGTGTGTGTGTGTGTGTGTGTGTGTGTGTGTGTGTGTGTGTGTGTGTGTGTGTGTGCGTGCGCGGGCGTGTGCGCGCACGGCTGTGTGTCACGTGCCTCCCTGTTGAGCTCTTGCCACATTCTTCCAGCTTTTCTTGACGTTCTTGCTCTCGGAGATGACAAGTTTCAACTCGCTGTGTCCGGAACCAAGAGATGACAGTCTCACAGATCCCCTAGCATCACGCCATCACCATCAGCAACACATTGCCACATTGTAGCACAACACGTAACATGATAAGATGACAAGTAGCTACATGTAGCACCTAACTCAACTTACCGACGTACAGCCGAGGCAGCCTTATCCATATGGTAGCCCGGATTAGAGGTCATGTGATTTAGTGTAAATAACCGAGTTTGAGATTTTATTTCTCTACTAGGATCCATGGCCCGTCCTTCGTACGGGCAAGATACTGTAGTGTAAAGATACATGTAGGTCTGTGGACATGTCACGTGCAATGTTTTGTTGCAAGGTCCCGGATATGCTGAATAAATTCGAATCGATAGAAATCGACACACTCCTCGTGTAGCGCTTGCGGCAGAAAACGTGTAGGTTAGATTCGGTGCAAATGCAATCAGAATTTGGAGAGAAACGAAAGCGCTAGAAGAGTAAGTTTCGTCGGCAAGAGATATTCGATCGCTCGAAGCTTTGCGAAGGACGACGATGCATACGGTCTACACGGGAGTAGTGTGGGCGTGTGTTCGAATGAACGGGAATGTGTAGCGTTTGCGTCATCGAGGAATTTTACGCGGGGGTCGACCCCTCGAGAGGGGACCTGGTGCATAATTTTTTAATTTTTTTACACAAACCTTCCTCTGTGTGTGCCGAGTGTGCGTGCCGATTTCGGTTGCGACCGGACAAAAGACGTGGCCCCCAAACGCGAACACACAGACAGACAGACAGACAGACAGACAGACAGGACAATTTGAGCTTTATATAGTAGATCTCTGTGGCGTGTTTATATATTTAAAATGCAAAGGTAACGTGTTGCTTTGTATTTTTAAAAAAGAACGAATAGAATGCAAACAATTTAATTAATATTAATAAGTAGTAACAAATGGATGAATATTAATTTTTTCCGTTTTGATTATTTCTGATATATTTTTAAATATATAAATATGTTAATATTAATTAGTAGTAATAGATAGAATGCAAACAATTTAATTAATATTAAAAAGTAGTAAGAAATGGATTAATGTTAATCAGTAGTAA
This sequence comes from Corticium candelabrum, assembly GCF_963422355.1. Classification (NCBI taxonomy): domain Eukaryota; kingdom Metazoa; phylum Porifera; class Homoscleromorpha; order Homosclerophorida; family Plakinidae; genus Corticium; species Corticium candelabrum. The sequence continues at coordinate 8,779,104 of NC_085090.1, forward strand.
TAGATGGTTGCACAGTTTAATTGATATTAATCAGTAGCAACAGATGGATTAATATTAATCAGTAGAAATAGATGAAATGCAAACAATTTAATTACGTAATATTAATAAGTAGTAGCATGTTTGTATGCTAAACTTTTAGTGCATGTATTCTCCTCCTGGTCACTTGTAGTAAATGATATGAACAGCTGGTTATCACTCTACAATTTATATGACGCATTGAATTCAACAATAGCATTTAAATTAATTAACAATCCACCATTCCACACACATTGCGCAAATTTGTCTATGAACGTTAACGTCTCTAAAACAGTACAGTGTACATGCATACTCTACTACTCACGATCCAGCGCAAGTGGTTCTACTCAAAACCATTAGAATAGCTACACTTTCCAAAAATAAGAACAAGTGGATTACTAATTAATTAATTAATTCATTACTTAAGAAGCATAATTCGTGTACACTAATCAAAAGGCATGTTTTCTCGTGAGGTAAGAAGACGGTATGTAGCCTGATTGGCCTTCGATCTCACATAACCACCAATCTGGATTACCCTCAACATCATGTTGTTGTTGTACTCTTACATATTGTCCATCTCGAACACTCAGTTCACTGTCGTTGTCGCCATCAAAGTCGTACTCCACACAATATACGTCTTCGCCGAATGGGACGAGATAGGAAGCCGGAACAAAACCGTTCTTGTCGTCTAGTTGAATGAACCACCATTCACGTGATCCGGAATGATCGTTCTTTTGTTTGACAGTCACTACGTCACCTTCCCTCACTGATAACTCGCCATCACCACAAGCAGTGTATGAGAACTCAACACGGTATAGACAGTCACCGTCTGATGGGCAGTCCTGAAAAATAGAAATCAAACTAATATACAACATTGCCATCTAAAACAGTACACAAATACCTATTTTGTAAACAAAGTTGTGAACATTAAAAGCAACAATAGCATTACGAGTATATATACATACATACATACATACACATACATACATACACATACATACATACACATACATACATACATACACATACATACATACATACACATACATACATACATACATGCATAGACACACACACACACACACACACACACACACACACACACACACACACACACACACACACACACACACACACACACACATTTATCACTGGATCCAGAGGGGGTTCAGGGAGTTGAAACCCCCTCTTTTCCAATAGGCGTGGTTCAATAATTTCATTAGAAAAGAGAAAAATGAGTAATGCTATAAATAACTGCTAATGGTGAACCCCCTCTTTCAAAAATTCCTGGATCTGGCGCTGCAGTCGCAATGTTAAAGAAGGATACCCATGATGCAAGTGTTCCCATGCACTACAACAGAACACTACAGGCGTGGATCCAGAATTTACAGTAGGGGGGCAAAACCTCCCAGACTAGCCACGCCCATTTCTGACATTCAAGAAAAGACGATCCAAGTAAATATATTAATATCATCAAAACTCGTTTTCTTATGAGATTAATTGCTTTGCACGTGATTGTAAACAGCCTCACAGACAAAATTATTAGTGACACTGGCAGGCCTTTCAAGGTTAGCCGAGTGCATGTCACGAAGGCTAATGGGCTAGCTGGATGGCTGGGGAGCCGGCCCAGCGGGTCCCCAAAGAGATGCGTGTCTGGGATAATATGTTCCACTTCTTTCCTAATTCTTTATTAAGAAACCATGATATAACAAGTACATTGAATTACCTAGTAAAACAATCACATGTACACAGAAATATATATATATATATATATATATATATATATATATATATATCACATGAAATTGACTGACCTGAACATTGTCAGACAATGGAGATACGGCTCTTTGTGAGATGGGAGAGCTGGACAGCGATCTTGGAGACGTAGACAGAAGACGATTGTTGCCGATTCTAGCCGTTGATGCTTGTCTTATAGTCTTAGGAGACGACACTTTCCTTTGCTGCAAGTTTACTGAAGTTAGAAAGCCGTTTGGAATGCAGTGGCAAGAAACGAGTTTGTCACTTGCGGCTGCAAGTCGACTCAAATGATCACTCAACAAATCATCAGTGTTGCCATTTACAATGCCACACTAGAACATAAAAAATGTAAACAAAAAGTCTTGCAATCAACCAGACAAGACGTATCCATAACAGAGATCCACATCAGTTAATAAATAGTTAATAAAAAACGGATATGACATGTAGTTAACATAAACAGTTATTTACAAGCATGGATGCAAGATGTTCTGGAGATAAAGGCAGATGGCCAGGAGATGAATACCATGCACCCCGACTGCTTAGAAGGCAAGGCTGGCTACTTAAACATTTCCATTTGTAATGCTCTTCAGTCACTTTAAAACCACATGAAACCGGGAGCAGATGCACAAGCAAGAGAAGTAAAAAAGGACAGTTACTATGAGGCCATTAGTCATGGCTGCCGAAGGTCTTTTCTACTCTATAGGAGAAAAGACATAGTTACTAACCACGCCCCTTTTGGGAAAGAAATGGGCGTGGCTAGTGAGAGGAGTAGAAACCCTGGGATTTTAGACGCCTTTGGCATCAAGACACTACATGCCATATCATCAAAGGCATCAACAATAAGCTGTATTCACGGGGGGGGGAGGGGGGACTGGGACCTCCAAAATTTTTAGGGCATGGCCCACACTTTCTATTTGCTAATTTGTAAAAACTGATTGAATAGCTTGACTCTTGGACTTATCTAATGAGGTCCAATGCATGCATCTATATGTCTAGCCTGTCACACAGTACGACTTCTGGGAATTCGCATGTAGGAAACAGAAAACGTAAAAAAGTAGTAAAATTCAATAATATATGAATACATATACACATCTTCTGGACCACTTAACATTTATCTCCTCTATTGATTAATATCAATATCAAATATTAATATTAATATTAATTGGCCCCTTCAAAAATTTAGACCTGGCTATGCTGTTGCCTGCATGCAGCTAGAAGATGAAAAGGTTTTTTAGTTGAGACTTACCTGGGCGTAGGTAATGTGTTCAGTGTTGTAAGGGATACGTATTTGTTACTAAATAGAAAATATGGATGCGTCTGGTTGCTAGCATTCACGCTAACTGACTGTGACAGTGGTTATGCAACAGTAGATGCTCTGGCATCGCAATACCTGCATTAGTGGTTTTATGCTTTCGTCTGCAACAGCAATGTGTTGCCTATGAGAACGAATAAAGGCTGTGAGGCCGTGTTGGATGACTTTCACTCCAAAGGCGACAAACAACGGGAGATCCTCCAGTAGTTGCGTGTTAAGAGCTTCGTACATCCTTTCTGCCATCACCATCTCTTCCTTGTACTGAACAAAATTTAGTAAGACAAGAGATTAAAATATTATATCATAATGCTTGTTCGACAATGTTGACATAACAAACAATTAACACAACAATTGCACACACAGACACACACAGACAATGACACACACACACACACACACACACACACACACACACACACACACACACACACATGAACACACACATGCACACACACACACATGCACACACCACACACACACACACACACACACACACACACACACACACACACACACACACACACACACACAACTGACTTACAAAGTAGACTAAAGGCCTGTCCACACTAGACCAGAATGGATCGCGATCCGATCGGGATAGCGAGCGTCCACACTGCACTTTGAAAACGATACCTCCGCCTCATTTCGCTATCACGTGACTGATGACCGATGTGTATGTGGTTTCTTTGCTTGTAGAAAGCGTTGATACAGCGACGTAAGGTGAGCGAGAACAAAGACGGGTGAGGAGTGCTAGATGTTCCGACTACACGCGTAGCGTACGTGAAGGTAACGCCCACTATTTCTAATTGGATTCAACCGATCGCGATCGGATCGCGATCGAATCCACCTCGCGATGTGGATCGGACGGATCGCGATCCGATCGCGATCCAGTTGCCAGTGTGGACAGGCCTTAAGAGAACTAAAGAAACATACCTCTGCCACCTTTTCTTTGTTTTGTGTGTTAGACACTTTATTCTTCCAAGAATCGTAGTCTAACAGTTTGTCCTCTCTCTTCTCAATCAAGAACGTCGGAGATTCAAAAAGAGACTTCAGCTGTCTCAATGGAGTCAACACAAGACGATCCACCTGAACAACCTGCTCATCCAAAATCTTGTCAATCTCCAAAAGCTTTGTGTCAAGCAACAATATTACGTGCAATGAATTGAAATTTGTCAGCAATTTCTTATGAAAATCACTAAACTGAACGACAGCTGGTTCCGACGCTCTCTCACTGTAAAACTCACAGATAGCTTGACATGCAGTGACATGAGATTGATGCCATGACTAATGACAAGGACATATAAGAAAACATTGTAGTGGCTCGTATACACAACAAATATTGTGTGCACTACCTCAACAGATGACATGTAAACTGAAACGTTCTTGATCAAGTTGTTAGTCACAAACTCCAGTTCTCTAAATTGATTGTAAACTTGATTGAATTGTTCGTCTACCGTCTGGAAGAACAAGTAACTCAATATACGTGTCACTGCGCGCGCGCGCGCGTGTGTGTGTGTGGTGTTTGTGTGTGTGTGTGTGTGTGTGTGTGTGTGTGTGTGTGTGTGTGGTGTGTGTGTGAGTGTTTTCTGTTATCTCAACAACATGATCAGCTCATTCCCAGATCACATATAACAATTGCCTTACCCCAAGTGAGAAGCCAAGGCCCTGGCTAACCATCTGTCTAGCTCTTTGAGTTTTCTTCTTCCACGTGCGGAGATTCAACTTTCCAAATTTGGTCAGTAAACCATCAGTTTCTGACCTACGATAGTGCTGAACTAAAATACAAAATTGAAAATAAAGACTGAAACAGAATCAACTGAATTAGCAACTTACCAAGATCTTTTCGTCGTTTGCTTTCGTTGACTTCCTGTGCTACATCAGACATCAAGTCTGCTGCTTTTAGAAGTGAAGTTCTATCGGGATGGTCAGCCTCAGTGCACTGTCACACACATACATACGTAACGTACATATGTAAGACACAACCAGAAGCTGCACGATGACCTTGTACATGTATACATACCCATCAACACATACGACAGTCTTTATGTTTTTAAGTACCTTGGCAACCTCTTCTATTGTTTGTTACCTATCCACATGTCTGCTGTCTGTCTGTCTATTTGTCTGTCTGTTTGTCTGTCTATTTGTCTGTCTATTTGTCTGTCAATTAGTCAACCAGCTGCTACATGTTATGCCCCATTGCGGCATGCATAAACTACTGTTGTACACAAGGTCACCACCCATTCTCATTCTATTCAAGTATGTTTGTTTATAACAGCAGAATACAGCAAAATACGTGTCTGTACTTGCCAGAACGCCAATGGATTAGTGTAGACAACTCACCTTGATGAGTTCATTCAACAACAAAGGATACTTCAATATTCTCTGAACAGGCTTGATGAGAAGAGCTGATAATGGCCAACAAGTTAACTCGTCTCTATAGTAACATAACAGTCAATGCTATAACACCATCATATATCGATCTCTTTAAGAAACCTTACTTTACTAATAAAAGACATGCTGTAATGGCTTGTTGAATATCAGGCATGTCTACATACTACATAGAAACATAATACACTGCAATCCATGTTAACGTAATTTCATTAACAGAATACGCTTAACCTTTTCTAGTAGAGCAGATGCATCATCATTGTTGCAGCTATACTTGGAATAGACATCCAACAATCGCTCTGCTTTGTTAATAAAACATTCACCTGCATTGCAAAGACAAGGAGTTTGTAATAGCTACAACATGCATAGCTGCTTGTCATTGTGAAATACCAACCCAGCTTATCTTCGTGTTGTTTCTCAATTAAACAATTGAGGAAGTCCTGTGCTGTGTCCAGCACGTCTTTCAAGTTCCCAAACAAAGTCTCCACATCAAAACCATCGATCTGAAATAAAGCAGTAAGACATACAAAGATTTAGATGACTGCAGCTAATGCATTACCTCTAGGTTTTTCAGAGGAATTTGGATTTTGTTGTAGCCGACGTTAAGATCAGTGACGTGCTTTCTTTCTGTATCAATAAGTTCTGCAATAACTCTCACTCTGGTTCTCGCTCTCTTAGCAACAGCATCATCACAATCAAAAGAAATCAATGACGGTGAGTCTAGAGAAATATGAGACACACACTGAGATAACACAACAAACAAATGACAATATAATACAATAAACATTTGAACAACCTTCATGTGCCACTCTTTCTACATCAATTGCATCATCAGTTTCTGATGTGTTTGTCTCTGAATCAGCCGTAGCATAACTAGCAACCTAAATAAAAGTAAACGACTCATTTTTCTTGTGACTTCAATAACCGTAAAGCAACAAGTTGATACAACCACAACATGCAAGTCAACAATTGCAAGACATGAATAAAGAGAAAAGCCATCAATGGAAGAAGAAATACATGTAGCCTGACAACATCCATTCATTTACTGTTTCACATACACTGGAGCCTGCACAGTCACCAATCACCCAATTAGATTGTTGGTCACTGTCGTCTGAAAGAACAGCAGAAGGCAAACCAAATGCTGCATTGTCATCACATTCACATCTCTTCATTCCTATAACAAAATATCACCGTAAGTTATGATTTACTGCACTATACAATGCATGCCAGTAATATAAACAAGCTACAAGGTAAGAAGATCAGAGTTTACTAGCTAGCTAGCACACATAACTAAAAGATGAAACAATCTGCAACAAGTAAGAACACAAGACTGCTAAACAACAAACTAATAAATGTGTGAGTAACATTTGCTATTGATTACTACTGTAAATTACACAGAATTAAAGTTCCCCTCAAATAGAAGCCCACGTGCTTCAATTCAAGCAAATTTGAATTTCAGGTGCTTCAATTCAAGCAAATTTGAATTTCACGTGCTTCAATTCAAGCAAATTTGAATTTCACGTGCTTCAATTCAAGCAAATTTGAATTTCACGTGCTTCAATTCAAGCAAATTTGAATTTCACGTGCTTCAATTCAAGCAAATTTGAATTTGCTAGTTCTAATAGAAGGCTCCCTTTGAACAAAAGTCCACACTACCTGTTTCCAGAATTTATCAAGATTATTATTATAAGATTGATATTAACAGATTGATACTATTAAGATAGATATTATCAGATTAATATTACAAGAATAACCAGTGATATTGACAGTGTAAAGGATGCCCAAATGATGTGCATGAAAGAGGACAGTCTCGTCAGGAAATCACATTGCACCTCTACAAAGACCCAAGAAATGCAATCTGTTGAAGAAACTGCAGACAAATATGCTGTGGTGAAACTATTAGACAAAGAACAGCTGGCCATGTATGAAGACTCATCACACTCAGACTTTAGTCGCTTTCACGAGGATTTGTTGTAACATGAAACTTTACATAAGAGTAACTACAAGTAAAATTACTTGTTGCTAGGAGTACTTGCTATTGAAGCTTTACTCATGTAACGTTGCTATGTGTCATGCGCGCATAATCATAATCAAGTGCATCACAATACAAATGACAACCAAACAAATACAACAATAACAGATCTCAACTGTCACCAATTTTCTATATACGACATTCAGTTAACATCTCCATCACTCAGTTACACTACCAAGTTAGCAACCCAAAATGAGACGTTTCAAACATACAAGAATTACGCCTACTAAACAGTAACCAGACAATACAATATGCTCTACACCATTTACAGTCTTCCCATCTTTATTGTCTGCTAATGACCGATTAGTCACTGATATCCAAATACAAATACCAAGCAACACTAAAGCCTTGCCTACAGCACAAGTTGCCAGCAGGCTGACTACAAACCTGAGAAATTCCAGTTACTAGTAGACTTAGTTAACTATGTAGCAGACTATGTGTATGTTGACTTTCAAACACACCACACTGTATATGCACACATGTTACTTGCAACAACATATGATCACAATTTCATTGCCGTCCTCTTACCTTCTAGCTCTTTCAGGTCAGCTTTAAGATGTCGAATATTATCTTTACATTTTTGCATCTTCATACGAAGTGGTGGAGAGTCTGTGCTGCCATTACGACCAATGTGCTACCAGAACAATACTATTAGCATATTATGAACAGACGAATGCCAACACACAAACAGAAATTTTTTATGTGTGTGTGTGTCTACGGTAACAACGCTAGCTCAAGTAAATTGAACTTTGTACATGACAAGCATTGATAGTGTTGCATTATTCTGTCATACATATTTTTCACACACACACACACACACACACACACACACACACACACACACACACACACACACACACAATGGACAAATGTTAAGCCCTCCACGACTTTCGACGTCGACCTTGCGTTCAGTTGCGAAGATAGCTCCCTTGCCTCTAGAGACAGGGCCTCCATGCGCTACGTGGAGTCTTAGGGCCACTGACAATGGCGCAGCTCTGGGACTGGACACCAAGGCCCACACGTACCTGTCTGCTGCATGATGTTGCTGCCAAGCCAGCGATCTTGTCCACCCCAGTCAATGACCAGGTACTCATTTATACTCCTGAGTTGAGAGAAGAAAGGGGGGGTGAGTTTCTTGCTCGAGGAAACTGCGACAGTGTCGCCTCCACCAGGATCAAACCTTCAACCCTCATCACGGAATACAAGATCCCGGATGTCATCACCAACGCTCTACCAACTGCTCCACTGCACCCCCCACACAGACAGACAGACAGACAGACAGACAGACAGACAGACAGACAGACAGACAGACAGACAGACACACACACACACACACACACACACACACAGGGAGACACACACAAGGACACACACACACACACACACACACACACACACACACACACACACACACACACACACACACAGAAAGGCAAACAGACAAACACACACTCACAGACAGACAGACAGATAGACAGACAGACAGACAGATGGACGGACAGACAGACACACACACACACACACACACACACACACACACACACACACACACACACTCACAGACACACATACAGACAGATAGACATTTCAACAACTAAGTTAGTCATATTACAGCATCACTTTGCTGCTGCTGCTGTGGTGTATATTAATCTATCATCCACCCACCTTTAGAGTTGTTTCAATCGTAGTCACCATTTTCATCTCCAACTACAACAAACAAAGCAATAAGCAAATAAAACCAAGAAAAACGTCTGAATACATAAAGTTACAATTCACAACAAACTGCACAATAATAATCATAGAACTGTACAAATATGCAAACGCCCATCCATCACTCAACAATAGCACCAACCCTCAGTCTGTCATTAGCGTTCTTGATCTTCTGTTCGACATCCAATGGATCGATGACGCTGATACCAGAATCATGGCTTGACAATGAGTCACGATAACCAGGCTACAATAGAGACACAAAGTTAACATGTAGACTCATTTCTTCTTGCCTTCCATGCCCATACCATACGCATACATCCTCCCACCCATCCACCCTGTCCACTTATACCTATAGCTACCTACATGTTCTACCAACATGTTCACATATCAATCAATTCAGTGATAGGCCAGAGTCTAAAATGCCCATTTGCATCTGACTCAGAAGACACTTACGTACTTGTCTACCCCTGTAGACCAAGACTCTAGTTATACATATAACATCAATACACGACTAACTTTAGTTCGTGAAGGTGACAAGAAATGCTGCTCTCCATCATGTACTGCTGTAGATTCTTTGCTGACATTGCGTGGTCTTGGTACCGGCTTCACTTGAGATGAACATCTCACTGTATGTTGGGGACCATTAATATCAATCAATAACTCTGATGTCATTGACTGTGGCAACACAACTTGAGTTGATGGCCGTTGAGGAGCTGGTTTACTTGGTTTATAGTCAATCAGTGTTTCACTGCTGCTTGCAATACTATCATCTTGTTTACTGCCCGATCTCCAAGTGACAAGAGAAGAGGTGTGCATATGCATCACACTTTGTCTGGGTTTCTGTTTTACCTTCATAGTTGGCTTAGCAGCAACTGGTGGCTTAGGAGCAACTTTGGGTTTCGGTTTGATTATAGGTTTAGCTCTTGTAACATTTGCAAGTCCATTGGAAGTAAAATCATCTTTCATATTACAGACATGTAAAGATGAATGAAATCCATTCAACAGACTTTCTCCATTCGTTTGTGATGACACATGACTTGCCCCATTAATATCAAATGACAGAGTACGAGTAGATGACGACGTAGTGACATCATCCATTGTCATAGTAATAACAGGTGTTATTGATTGATATGGGCGTGGCTTAGGAGCTGGTTTGTCACATGAGACAATGCGAGGTCTTGGTTGAGGTTTGAGTGATTGTTTGACGAACAAATCATCCTTTGGAAAGTTAGCTGTGCTTGCATCAGTGATGACAGTGGATTTTGGAATAAATGCAGTGCGAGGCCGAGCCACTGGTTTCTTGCCATTACGTAAGGTAACACCAGACGACGAGTTAGTTTCAGTTCCTTTTTGTACTGTCACCAATGATCCTATCGGTTGTCTCATAAACTGATTTCTACTTGTTGTCAATGATACCTCTGGTTGTTGCATGAAATGTTTGTTGTTTGTATGTGAATTTACTGCATTTTTCTTTTCTACTTGTACGAATGATTTAGGAAATATTCCACACTTACCATTCAGTCTCCCTTCAAACCAGTCCTCGTTTACTTCTCTTACAACTACAATCAGTTCATCTACTTTGAATTTCAAGTCGCCCACCTTGTCTCCATTGAAATTAAACACAGCACGAACCATCATTTCCGGTTCAGCACCCGAAGAAGGAGCCCGGATGAGTGGAGTTGTGTGGTTGATTGGAAACACGCCCACTGCATTTCTCGTCTCCCCGCGGCTCCAGGTAGGATCAATTGTATCCAGGACTTTCACAATGTCACCGTCTTTTATAGTCAATTCATCCTTCCTAGCTGCAGTGAAAGGATATATGACTTTAACAAAGTTCTCTTCACTTTCTTCAGACATCGAGAGATAATTTACAAAACTCTTCTCAACTTTCACCTTCCAACACGTCTCTACAAATCTAGAACATCCGTTCAATATTAAAGCTGCTACTTGAAACGTGTGCAAGGCTGTGAAAGTACTCACCAACTTCTCTCAGCTACTCACAAACAGTCGTCACTGACCTACCCAATATCCCGGATATTAGGACGGGATGTCAATTTGGCACGCCGCCTAACCAACTATGTAGCTCACGTGACTCGAGTTCGCAGAAAAAACACCAAACGACTCTGGAACGACGCGTGTACTACGCCTGATTAGCGGATGTAGCAAAGCATTAAACACAGATAGTATTGTAGTCTACATTGGTGGTGGAGAAGGCACATTCATACAGAGAAATTAGAGGTAGTGAGAATTCAAGAGAACAGGAAGTGGAAATGGGTGCACACGTAAAACACATTCCCTTGCACAGGAAGTTGCTTGTAAGGTAGCCCATATATCTACGCACAACCGCTAAACGTTCGAGATCTAAATTGTAAACTCGCACTAGACCGACTGTCATTCTTGGTGGTACTCGTAATGGATATATCTACTAGACAAATATTTTTATAGTGTTGCTACATTGTATTACATTGCTACATTGCTACAGTATTACATTGCTACAGTATTACATTGCTACATTGCTGCAGTTACATTGCTACAGTGTACTGGTACAGTGAATTGCCACAATGTGCTACAGCGTACACTGCATTGCTACAGTGTGTATTGCTACAAGCGTATGTAAATTTCAATTAATTATAACTGCATAATAAAATTGCATTATTCTGTGTTAGGTCTGCTAACTATAATGCTACGTCTCCATGAAGTAAGTCTCTTCTGTGAAGGCTAGAATATTAAAGTTAGGATGTTGTTGATCAACGTTAACGTCTATTGAAATTTGGAAATTTCTATTTGTTTTGAAGTGCATATGACTAACCTGAATAATAATACTGACTTTAAGTTAGCTGATTATATACAATTAACGTATTTGAGTCGTTGATTGATTAATTTACGATGATATGTCATCCAAATTAGTTGATCTTTACCAGTGATGCATTGCTACTGTAAGATCTACTACAATACAGGATACTCTCAACTTTCCAAAAAATTGTGAGATTGTTGCCATAGTTACTGTAGCACATATGTAACTGTATACTACTACAGTAGTAGTGAAATTTTTTTAGACAATTCAGTATTGTCAATAACATTGTAGCACAGTCTATTTTAGTAACTAAAGACTATTGTACAGTACATTAGTAGCAAGTGTTGTAGTTACATTATCGTCTGTACACTTGTGTGCATCGATTAACTGCTACATTGGTTTCAAGGGACTCACAAATGATGCTTCAATTTCTAATGCTAGTCGCTTGCTTGCTGATACAATAATATCCTGCAACACAACAGGCAGCAGTTAGAGAGACTCACAAGTGTGAGAATTAAAATGAGATCCAAACAAGATAACAAAATAACACGCAGACACTGACCGTTTCCTCAAACACAGTGTGTATTGGCAAAGCCAACTGAATAGCAGGACCACTGCTGATCAACCCATGGCTCATCCATCTAACTGGTTGTTCATCATTCAGTACGTTCTTTCTTCCTCCTGAATCTCCTCCCTCGTTTGAACCGTCTGTTGCATCCACACCTTGTCTATCTTCTGTAGTCTTAGCAGCTCCAGTTGTGTGACGTGATTGTTGTATGAGACGATGAATTTCTTGGACATGTTGTCTGACAAGTGGAGGGATAGGTGCACAACATGCCAACACTCCTTGAACTTCACGAGGAGAAACTTCACTGATGTGAAGCAACATGTGGTTGGGAAGAACGTAACTACAACCAGAAAGTCATTGCAGAAAAGTTATAACATCACCTTAAAACAACAAATAAACTAACAGAAAACACAGTGCAGACTCAAACAGACGGACAGACAGACAGACAGATGTAGACAGATATAAGAGTTGCCTCGGGCTTTCATCTTCATCTCTAGCCACTCTATCTCTCCAAGCATACAACGACTGGAACACTTTCTGTTGCTGATCGTTCAGTGGCCTTCGAAGTTTGTAATACAATTTCAAATGTGATGTATCATTCAATAAAGGTTTCTCATACACCTACCAAAACATGTACAGTAAATGTGTGCAACAGTAACCAAACAAAAATTGTGTTCTTTATCAATGTCACACAATAGTAAACTGTACAGCGTTTCTGCCTTTATACCTGCAATGCTACTTGCTTGCTGTTCCCAATTACTGCCATCAGGAGATTGGATCCAACAGTCAAACTCTTCTCTATCAATTCATTTTTCATCTTGTCATACACGTACAGTAGATAGTGAGTGTCAGCTCTTGCATATTCAATCATGTCCTAAATGAATGACACTTATAGATGTGAGTGACGTCTATTTGATCTATTGATTAAAAATGACTGTGGTAACGACCAAATGTTTTTGTATTGTTTGTTGTCTCTTATGATGTAATATATTTTGAGTGTGTGTGTGTGTGTGTGTGTGTGCACGTGTGTGAACAATGCCTATACCTCTGGCAAAGGTCGTATTCTCCAATCAGCCAGTTGGAACTGCTTGTCTGCATCAACATTGCAGTAATGATGCAACAGAAATGCAAGAGAATGCCTCGCCAATTGAAGTGAACAAGCTGCTTGATGTGTGTCAAACAAATTGACAATGTAAAGGCTAAAGTCACGTTGCAGCCACAGCACGTCATGGTCAGCACCATGAAACACCTGTAATTCACACAAAACACACACACACACACACAACTACAGCCTCGTGTGTCACACAAAAGCAAAAAGAACTTTGACAATCTACAACAAAGTTTGAGCCATGCTAGCAACTACGTCAACATATAACCTGCAGTTGACAAAGAACAACACATGTACAGTACGTACCTTGACAATAGCTGGATTAGTAAAGACGTTAAGCAGCAAATTGATATGTGACCTCAGCTCTAGAACATCAATGAGGTAATCCGCTGATCGAGTTGAAATTTGCATCAAACAAGTGATGCCTTGAAACGTTCGATAAGCATGATGCTAAACAATACATACATACATATATACATACCTGGTACACACACACACACACACACACACACACACACACACACACACACACACACACACACACACACACACACACTGATACATACATACATACCTGGTACATACATACATACATACTTTTTTCTGTTTTATTTCGGAGTTGTTACAACTCCTAATAAAAATGATACAAAACATTCACACAATACTATTACCAATTAAGCCAAGACCTAAAGTAGTACACTACTAATTTCCAGTGTGCCCCGCAACCCGTGCCAGAGGGTCCAAAAATCATGGAAATCTTGCAGTACCCTCTGCCCACGTCCAATCCAGTCTAATGTTTTGTTTAAGTTTCCACTTAAAGCAGGCCATAATGGATCTCGGTGGCAGTTTTCTCCTTTGCGTCCAGAATGTTGTTATGAGAATTACAAAATATTTCTGCACTTTTTCCTTGTGGAGCAGTAGATTGAAGATATGGCTGTTCTGATTCACAAATGTCATAATGCTGCTGGTTTCCAGCAAAGTCAAAGCGCTGCATAAAATGGTTTTCCATATGATGCACGTGCCAAAAGCATGTTCCATTGTGTCTTCCTGTGCATGACAAGCTGGACAAGCTGGACAAGTTGGCGAATATCAAGTGCCCACCTGTAGAGATTTGCTTGAGTTGGAAGCACTCTATGAAGTAGTCTCCATAGAATGTCTTTGTTGACAGTGTCTAGAAAACAGTTTTGAGGTAATTTCCACAGAATTTGCCATTTTTTCAATTAACGTTCATGGAAATTGTCTTCCCAAGCTTTTTCCCCAATTGGTGTTTCTATGTATGCCAGCACTAATCTGTGATACACCGTACGAGTGACTGCATCCTTCAGTGGTATTGGTTGGTCAGAACCATTAAAGAGACAGAGAGCATTGACCCAATGTGCTTGTTTGTTTACAAGCTGACCTTCTCGCAGTGGAAGCTGGTGCCAGTGTTCTGGAATTGCCTTCACTATTTCTGCGTATAATTTGCTGCTTTAGTCCTTGGGTTGGGAGATGGTCTGCAGTAAACATCTCCAACTGTGCTGTAGTGGCATTTTGCCAAAGAAGGAGTGTACACAGGCAAACCTTGATCATTAGTAATGAGAGGATTACCCCATAAATGTTCAGAGCAACAGTCATCGTAGGTTTTCGGTGGAACTGGTTGGCATCCGCCAGTGTGGCGTTGCCACAAGCGTAACAGTTGTCTAAAGAAAGGTGATACTTTTGCTATGTTCCCATGGTCGTATTTCCATCCAGAGGCTGCAAAAATTGCCAATCCCATATTGTACTGACCACTCGCAACATTCAGATCCTCTTTCACTAAACATTTCCATGCTGCTCTGTTTGTTGGTTCAAAAAGGCGTCTGAGTGTTTGTAGGTGTAACGCCGCTATTCTAGAGGGTAGGTGTGGCATGTTCAAGCCTCCACATTTGTTCCTGATATACAGACTGGTCTTCTAACTGCTGGGGTGCCTCTTCTCCAGAGAAAACTCCAGACAGTGTCTTCTACTTCACCACGTGTAGCTTTGGGCATAGTGAAAGAATGTGCCGAATAGTAAATTTTTGTCAGAGCGTGCAAGTTGAGGACCTTCGCTCTGCCAAATATTGATAGGTGCCGTCTGGTCCACTTATGAAGATTATTTTGTAATTTCTGGATTGCGACCGACCAGTTTTTCCTCACTGAGTCGTTGTAAGACAAACAGTAAAACAGACCTAAAATCTTTAGTTCAGTAGTTTGCCATTTGATTTCTAATGGACTGTCCATGCTGTTAGCCATTGCCCACGCCATAGTCCAACAGATTTAAGCCTATTGAGCTTGGCCCCGCTAGCTTCTTCATAAAGTGACAACTGTTTGTCTAATTCACCAAAGGATATGTTATCGCAGACAATGTCATATCGTCCGCATAGCAAGTTAACTTTATTGTCTCACGATCCGCATCACTGAAGGTTGGAATTCCTCATATAGAAGGGTTTTGTCAAATAGCAGCCGCCAGAGGTTCCAAACTCAGAGCATACAACATCAGAGATAGCGGACACCCTTGACGAACTCCTCTTCCCAGCTTAATACGACTAGTCAACTGTCCATTAACACTAATGTGGCTACCGATATTGTCATACAGGATTTTTATCCAACTACAAAAGGTTTCGCCAAAACCAAAGGTCAATAAACTTTTGCAAGGTATTGCCAACTGACACAATTGAAAGCCTTCATTTGGTCTAGAGATATTATTGCTGCGTCTTGGCTTGTCTTCTCGCAAAAATGAACGACATCTCGCACAGTGGCACAATTGTCATGCATGTACTCCTACCGAGTATAGTACAGGTTTGGTCTGAGTGAATGACCTGTCCCAGTACCTTTTTCAGTCTGTTTGCCAAAACTCTTGCTATTAGTTTATAATCAACGTTGAGAAGACTGAACGGTCGCCAGTTGGTCAACTTGCTGATGTCTCCCTTGCTTTGGAATGAGTCTGATGATTCCCGTTCTCATAGACGAAGACATTCGTCTGGACTCGTACATTTCAGTGACGACATCAAAGAAGTCCTGTGACAGTAAAGACCAGAAAGTCCAGTAAAATTCTGTAGTCATACCGTCTAGACCTGGAGATTTGTTTGTTTTCATCTCTTTGAGAGCAGCAGTAAGTTCCTCGATCTGTAATGGACAGTCACAATTATCTCTGTCTGATGCCGATAGTTGACGGTCGATTGCTGAGACCATGTGTTCACAAGCTTCATTGCTAATTGCCTTCTCTTGGTATAGATTACTGTAGTAATCATGTACAACCTGTAGAATGTTGGGTTGGTCTGAAACTTCTACTCCATCATGTGTTAGGTAAGAAATGTAGTTTTTCTCTCCTTTAATTTCTTGGAAGTCACAAAGAACTTCTTCATGTCTCTCCTGAATCCACCCATTGAGCTCTACTGTATATTTGAGCACCTCTTATGTTCTCTCTTTCATATTGTCGTATGCGTTCTCTAAAGAAATCTATTTTGGATATGGCAGACGTGTTACCTAATTGTAATTCTTCCTGGGCACGTTGCATGGATCGTTCAAGTCTTGTCTCAGTTTTGAGAATCTGCCGCTGACATCTTTTGCCATACTGTTGAGAAATATCTTTAATTTTTGCTTTGCCAGCATCCTACCACTCAGTCAAGAAAGAAAATCGTTATTTCTGGTATTTCTAGTGAGACCAGAAGGCCACTATGCGTCGTCTGAATGATTTTTCTGTCAAAAGTGTTGAATTAAACTTCCAATATCTACGACCATATGATTTCCCCATTTGTACACTGATTCTCACTGACACTCCAAATGATCACTAAATGCAGAGCTAAGTACAGAAGTACTTTTATGTCTGTAGAGTTGATGAAACCAAGAACATATCTAGACATGCAGCAGTTTCGATATGAGTTCTCGTCCAGTTGTATCCCGAGCCATCAGGGTGTTGTTTCCGATAAATATCTATTAGATTGAGTTTTGCAATGACGTCCTGTAAAGCTTTCGTGTCACTTGATCTCTGATTTAGCCGAGCTTTCGATTTCCGATCTTTGCTTGGATTAATGACACAGTTGAAGTCTCCACAAATGTTACAGTTTCTTTCTGAAGTCATCAGCCCACTGACCTTATTACAGAAATCTCTACGGTTAGTTGGAATGGTTGAAGCATATATGGTCAACAGATCAAATTCTGTCTTACCATAAGTGAGTCTGAGCAAAAGGTACCTGCCATCTGTGTCTGTAGCTAAGCATTGACATCTCAGCTGTGGTTGTTGTTTTATAATTACAGAGATACCACACAAGAATGATTGCTGCCGTATACATGAAAAACGGTGTGCTGTGAAAATTCTGATTGCCAATTACTATTGTTTGGCATTGTACATGTCTCCTGCAAACACAAAATATCTATCTGTTGTCTTGACATCCATTCTGCAATTCGCATTCTTTAATGAGATTGGTCATTCCTTGAACATTTTGCGTGACGATATTTAACTCTGTCATTGTGATTTACGGTTTGAATCAGAAGAACAAGAAAGAAAACAAAAATCAACACAAATAGTTATCAGAAACTCAACTTGATTGGGTGTCTCCAGTCACCACACTCTCAGAGATCTGCTCGATCACTGTAGTTTCAGTCATTTGTTGTGACTCACTGTGCTGCTCATTTGTTGTTGTTGCAGTTTTTTTCTTCTTTTTCTTCTGTCTTTGTTTCTTTGGAGATTCTGGTGCTGTACAGAGATTTGTCTGTTCAGTTGGACTTCTGCCTCTCTTCCTTGTGCTGATGTCGTGTCCACTCTGATGTTGTATTCCTTCATCTACTGTTGATACGTCTTGTTCATTATCCGTGTTACGTGCTGATTCTGTGATATCAGAGTAAATAGCGTCATCCGCCCAACCATCTGTGGTCCAGGTGTTGTCGTCTTCTGCTTGTGAGTTGTCAGAAAGATGTGGATTGACAGGTGTTGAAGATTCTGTGGTAACAGGATGGTGATTGGTAGTGATTCCTGAATCAATGTTGGCATTGTTTGGACATGTACAATACATGTGCCCCTCTCTTCCACATTTATAATAATGTCGAAAAGTAGGTGAATGAGGACAATCCTTGATGTGATGGACAGAGGAATCACACCTGTAACATTTATTAGGTTGCCCCGCATATCGCACATAGAATCTTATAAGGTATCTTCCCACTTGGTAAGATGTTGGAAATGTACCTTCTGGGTTTACAACTGTAAACACTTGCACACCCGTTTCAATGGAAGGTGCAAATGAGTAACATCTTCTGTGCACCTTAATATAGCCTGTCCATATCTACTGAGTACACTTTGATAGTGGAATCCGGCATTTCGTAGGGAAGTTTACACGTTACCAATGCTGGTGGATTGTTTGGTTGAATCCTGGATAATGAGGTACACATTGATAGTGCCGTCCACCGATGTCTAATCCATAACTCAAAATTAGGTCTTTTGCGGTTTCTGATCTAAACGTGATTTGGAAACAATGGCGCATTGTTTGGGTCACACACATCACTTCTCTCTCCTCTACTTCATTTGTCAGGCTTGTAATGACATCCTTAGTTGAAACCTGTTCCTCACACACTAATCGTGACTGAAAGAGGACGGTGTAGAAACCCTGCCATCGTCGTCACAGCAAGCGAGAGACCAAAGCTTTCAGAATTGCTGCAGAGTGACAAGGGTAGTTACACTAAGATTAGTAGTGACCACTGAAAGCAAAGAAGAGCTTGAACAGTGGTTCTAATCGCAGAAAATTGAAAGGTTGGTGGAGCTTCACGTCAAACGTGGCAGCCACAATGGCCTCACAATACATTTTTTTACAAGGACCCTTAGGCCCAGATTACTACTAAGTACTTGCTACGACACTTTCTACAATACTTTCTACAATACTAGTATACAATTGAAACACTATCAGCAGTCCCTGTCTGTATGTCACTTCTTTGCTCCGGAGAGAGAGGCAATTGTATGTTAGTTCCTTGCCCAAGGGAACTTATGTATGTGGCTCTGCCGCACTTGAACTCTGACCCAACTGCACACTCTAACCAATTGAGCCACATACATTCATACATTTTATTTGTACATACGTACATACAAGAGCCCCTAAGGCCCAGGTTCGATACTGTAATCACTATTCTGCAATCTAACACTACTGTATCAGAAGTCACTATCAGAAGTCACTATCAGAAGTCACTATGATGTACTTCACACTTGCTGTACTTGCTGTAGATACTTGCTGTAGACAGAAACTGACACTCCGGAGAGAGAGGCAATTGTATGTTAGTTCCTTGCCCAAGGAAATTTATGTATGTGGCCCTCCCGCACTCAAACTCTGACCCGAAGGTCCCGATGTTGCCAATCTCCAACTGCACACTCTAACCAATTGAGCCACATACATACATACATACATACATGAGTTTTGAGTTAATGCAAACATTTCAGTAAACACAAACAATGTCTGTTTGCTTGTCTGCCAGTCTACGCCACCTACAAACCTGTTGACTTGCAAATAGTCCACATAACCGGAAGCAAAAAGTTTGCAATACATTAATCTGCACGACTAAATTACATCACATGATCCTAGACTAACCAATCCACTCAAACACCGATTAATTACTAATCTAGCAGTTGGACTCAATGCTGATTGTCAGTAGACACAAACATGTGTGACTCATGTATTTATTTATGCCTTTTGTGTAGTGTGTGAGTGTATGTTTGTGTGAGTCTATTCCATTAGATTCAGTAGTCCCAAGAGTGAGAAATTGTACACACAAGTCTGCCTTCACACAGGAAGTAATGGATGAATATGCATCAACAATCAGATGTAATCCAATCAACATGTGTGGGTTCAAAGTTCACACATAAATCAACTCTTCTGTCTAAGACTAAAACGTTGTGGGCATTATAAGCTGCACCTTACGATAATCGTTTTAACTACAGCAGTCCTCTACCTTTTGTGCATGCCTTCAATGCTTGTAATTATGTTAAGAGCTGTATGCAAAAAAATGCCTCATTCTGAGACAATAACTATTTCTAAGAGGCACTTGGTTAATCTTGAACTTACAGGCACTTGAGTCATTACACCTGCAGAGCATATACATCCAAAAATCCTAGCAAAAAACTTTCAATTGGATGCATGCATGCATATGGACGACTACAAAAGAAGAAAACCTAAAGGCAATCGACAAGTCGTTTGTTGTTACCAGGGATTGTGAAGGAAAGCAAAAGTAATCAATTTCAAAGTGTGGACGTTCAGAAGACTATAGTATCCAACCTGTTTTTGCTCTCCATATTCTTCCAACAATGAGGCATACTTGTTGTCCACAAAAAATGACTGTTCTTGTTGTGAAGACAAAGTTGAGAAACATGACGTGGTATTTGTAAGTGCTAGAACTGGCAATGGTGCATTATCTTATATTACAAGTAGCTGCAGTCTTTGCAAAACACCATTTACCTAAGTAGTTAGTAGCACCTTAATTGAGTTACCAGACTAATACCTCAAGTTTGTTATTATTTTAGCAAACAAGCCATACAATTATATGTAGGAACACTAAGTGATGAAAATCCCTCAGTCATTTGCCTTCGATCTTTAGTCGTTGCCTAACTACTAGAGTAAATTACAGTTACTTATTCTTACCTCTAAATCTACAGCAATTTCTCTTTCTTTCAGTAAAATTGAATTTAGGTCACTGAGTTGATCGAGTGTGTTCACAACAGTAAGACGAGTTTCTTCCATTGAAGAATACGCCTACAAAGACAAGAACGTATAATACGAAATAATCATGGCAACTGCATTGATGTTTGTTAACACCGTCATAACATGCAACTAACCGTAATCTCAACCGGCTGTAACTCTCTTTCACTTGGTCTGAACGCCCTTATTTCGTGTTCATACGGATGAATTGTACTCTCGTAGATTCTTGTGCTCTCACCACCTCCTGCTTCTCTGGCTTGCCTCACAAATTGATCAATAAATGCATCTTTTCCCTCTTCCTGATCTCTTGCTACACTATTTGGTCGGTGTGTCAGACGATGAATAAACGGTGTATTTGAGTTGTCAATTGTATCTTTAAATTTGAGTTGAGGTCGTGTTATGTTCCTTGCATGCATTACTCTTATGTGACGTTTTTCTCTACTATCACGATTCCAAGATGCAGTATGTGTCTTTGTGTGTGATGTAGACTGTTTTATAACAGGCTCACGAGTTGGTGCTACTCCACTCAATTCATCTAGACAACAGCTCTACACAACGATTTATGTTACAAAATTTACAAGAAAAGCTGGTGAGCTACTGACCAGTCTGTCTATCATCTGGTCATTGACTTCAACCAGCCAATCAGTTAATTCATCAACTTCAATGTCTTTAGCACTCCAACGTGAAAACGGAAGACCTTCATGTTTGGACAACAACGTCAACCTGTAATACACAAAACCCCAATGAGACGATGTATACGCAAATGACTATAAACTACATGTACCTCATATTACAGCAAAACACTAAATGGTTATAACTTGTGTGTGTGTGTGTGTGTGTGTGTGTGTGTGTGTGTGTGTGTGTGTGTGTGTGTGTGTGTGTGTGTGAAAGCCCTCTCACTGAACCCTCCAAGAGGGTACCCCACGGGACCTTGTATTTCTGGTAGTTCCCTTGCCCGGGGGAGGAAATACATGCTAACTTCAACCTTCGGCAAGTTGAAGATGGTGAGAGGCTAGGGTGTGCTAGCCTAGCAAGCTGGTCACTTAAAACATATGTTGCTACTAAACGCTGCCATCTGCTACGCATGAGTGACAATCGTACCCAAAAACAACTACTTCGCAGCAGACTTAGTAATGCAACAAGACCAACACATGGGCCTAAACAGAGATGGATAGATGTTGTCACGAGACCTCAGATCATTACATATCAGTCTTCGTGATGCTGATGATCGTGCTGCTTGGAGAAGCACTATTACGCTGCGTTGCCAAAACCCATAGTTGGTATGGTGGAATCAAGGTTCAAGGTGTGTGTGTGTGTGTGTGTGTGTGTGTGTGTGTGTGTGTGTGTGTGTGTGTGTGTGTGTGTGTGTAATTGAGAACTAGAAAAATGACGAGAAACAGATGTGTTTTCCAGCAGCATAATTTCCAATCTTTGTGTCTCCAATAGCCATTGTATTTGATCTATTTCTCGCATGTAGAAGTTTCTTGACATTCTGGATTATCATCTTTACTGTCATTTACCTCCCTGCTGGTAGGCTGTAGGATAGATACAGTACGTACAACTAAAGCTACGTCTGAGGTTTTGTCTGCCTTTTTAGGTACGTCTACAGTACATTGCCCTAAGAAGAGAAGGGAGAGAAAGAAAAAACAACAGAAGGCAGTGGCAAAAGAAGGAGTAACATATGGGGCGGGGCAATTTTGATAATTACAGCTAGTGCTAGATGTGTAGGTTGTTAGGAATTATAAAATATTTATAAAATCAGAAGTTACAGAAAGTGTGTGTAAAAAATTATCTAAATTCAGTGAATTGTGTCTAGATCAGCTGGTAGCAAACTTGTTGTGTAAGCGTGTAGAGTAGTATAGTCACTTGGACGATATTGGAACCAGAGACGTCAACCTGAGTCCTGGAATGGGGACCCTTCCACACATTTTGCTTCATATCTCGCCTCACTGCAACTGAAAAATCATCAATTTGGTAACATGCTAACTTGGATGTACCAGGAACGTGTTCGCTGCGATACGAGAGTCAGCCGTTAGGTAAATAATTGTAACCAAATTTTGAATTTACGGACATTCTCATCTGCGTAGTTGCCGTTATCCAAGTCGTAGAATGCCAAAATCCACGTGAAGTAGTCGAAAACAACCTGCTGGACAACATTGTTCACTAGCGCGTTCTAACGACATCCGGGAGATTTTAGCGGGAATTTTGAAATACATGACCTGATCACGCCTTAACAGCAGCTGAGCTAGCACATGTAGTTGATATCATCACGTCTTCCTATGCCAAAACGTTGGTGGATCTTGTATTTTGTATTAGTGGTGCTTAACAAAATCGCCAATTTGCCAAAGTAAATTCCCTGCCAATCTTATATGATAAATCAATACATTTTGAGTATTTTCCCGGTATGATGTTGTGTAAAGGCTTGAAAGCCATCAATTGTACTGTAGAAATCATGATCATCTCCAGCAGCTGGAAGACCGTTGGAACACCTTGTGGTGTCCGACACACACTGCAAAAGAGTCTATACCACAAACAATTAAATAAATTCATGAATGAAAAGATAACAACTAACAGTACAGATAACAACCAACAGTAAGTGTATCTAGCCTATGGGTGTGCATGTGTGTTTGTCGTATTATAATATATTCTTATTTTAACTTGCAACACAATGATATTACAGAAAACTGTAATACGTACCCTAGCTGAAAAAAAGAATTGTGTGTGTGTGTGTGTGTGTGTGTGTGTGTGTGTGTGTGTGTGGGAGTGTGCACATGCGCGTGATTCGTGTGATTTTGTGCGATCGCAGCTCATCCTACAATTAAGTTCCACACATAAGTTTTCCCTTGCGCATACTCAATACCAAAACACATACTAGCCTCACGTGGAAGGTGCACTGGCTCATGACCAACCCAGACAACACCAGCTAAGACGTGTCAGCTAATGTCTTTGCTTCGTCTAACTTTATTAATAAACAATTTCAAGCACGAATCTTCACAAGACAGGGTAATGTTTGTGCCACCTCAGGCCCTCCTGTATATCTGCTACTGGTAGCTCATCCACCACTGACATAACAGCTTGTTGCATGCCAACAGAGAGGTAGATGAAGAGGATTTGTTATCGTACAAATTAATTCCGCACTAAAACTGATGTCCACCGAGATTGCACGACGACTTTACTCCACGCAATGTTCTTCTTTCAAGGTATTAGTCATCTCCAACAACACTTACATCTGTTGCATTCTCTCTATCAGTCTACCTTCAAACTATACGTCTAATTTGTCTTGTTCTTCTTCTCTCCATCATCT
Organism: Corticium candelabrum; assembly: GCF_963422355.1. Lineage (NCBI taxonomy): Eukaryota > Metazoa > Porifera > Homoscleromorpha > Homosclerophorida > Plakinidae > Corticium > Corticium candelabrum. The sequence goes on from NC_085090.1 coordinate 8,803,763, forward strand.
ATCTACTAAAATGTTCCAAAAAAGCCAAAACAAATTCGTGTTGAACTCGACTCTATGCTCATATTTGGCTCAAGCTCCATTCTTTTCAATCACTTCTCTTTTCTGCAATATTTCCCTACTTTCCTTTTCATCTGTCAAAGGCATCCACACTGCATACATGTGTTATGAAAATGTCAACATAACCTGACAGTCGTATCTGACCACATTATATTAACTGTAGTCACTCAGTTTGTCACTGTCATTGCAGTATATCTCAATTTTCTAAAGTCTACAATCTAATCTTAACCATTCTGACCTTGCAGTACACCACAATACCAAACATGAGTCCAAAAACCCTCAATAGTAGGGACACAAACCGTGTAGTTAATTAGTCAATCTAAATAATTAATTAATATCAACACACTCACAGGCACGACAACCAGATGAAACAACGTACAATTAGAGGCATACGTTTCACAAACAGATAAGATCCTGGACATGCACAGGAGAGCGAGCGAGTAAAAATGTTTCAATTATCAATTAAACTAACGAACATTGTAATTACTTGATGAGCAAGAGCAGCAGCAGACACAACAAGTTCCTACTCACCCGGCAGTACTGTTGCACGTCTCCAAATTCTGAGAGAAAGTTGGTGACGCCGTCCATGTTGTAATCACGTGATACGAAGGTATAGATATCAACATGTAACTTAGTAATTTAATTAAAAGCAGTAGCGTCGTGTAGTGTAATATTCTAGCAAATAAAGAGTAGTACACGTGTCTCATATAGATCATGTCATGGTATTTCTTTGACACAAAACTACAACTAGAACTCAATAGAGCAGACAAGTCTATGAACACGATCTCCAATATACCAGGTATTGTAAAACATGGAAAGATATCTCAAGATCTCGAAGTTGAACAAACGATAGGATCAATGGAATATAAGGATAGCACAGGACAGTACAATACTGTCATCTCTATCAGACGTAGATAAACCAGTTACGTAAAAAATAAAGAGGTCTAAAACATCTTCCTCCCTACACTCTCCAGTGAAACAAAATACTCTTGTAGCTCTCCATAAATAGATGGATTCACTTCCTGTATATTCCATATACAACACAAACGTTCCAGGTCAATAATGAGCAGATGCTGAAACAGAGCAAAAACAATTGACAGATGATAGAGCAAACTACTGATATTAGTCAGAATACATCTGGTCGAATGCAAAGTCTCTAGATTGTCTGTCAATAACTAGCATCTCATGTGTGTGTGTGTGTGTGTGTGTGTGTGTGTGTGTGTGTGTGTGTGTGTGTGTGTGTGCATGTGCACATGCACTCCATCTACGTTAACAAAATTTTTAAATTTTCCTGCCTGCTTAGTCAAGATCCCTAATTAACTAAATTCTTCTGTTTACAACTCACCAAACACATCTTGTGTTGGAGTGTATTGCTGTGTTTGCAGACTGTCATACACTGGAGTATAAATAGCTGCATCTTGTGTCCAAAGCTTTGTAGGAGACAAAGGAGCAGCATGAGGGGAAGGGGTAGCAGCCACTGAAACAAAACCTGGAAATGTTGACGGTGTGGCTTCACGTGCACCAAACCCAACACGTGAAGAGTAAGAATCTAAAAAAATTAATGCCAACTGAAATCTACAACAAACAGTCAGATTCACACTGCTGATTATTTATTAGACCACGATTAATTAATTAATTAAGTAGCTAATCATGGTTATGACATCAGCAGTGTGAATGAATTGTAACAAATAAGGAGTAACTAAAGTCTTGATTATGGTCAGTGTAAACTGAGATGTTAACTGTTTAAAAGCCCAAAATAAATCCTTTGAAGTAATTTGTATGTCAAAACACATGCAACATCATTTGCACTAGCTGCAACATCATTTTTAGGTGCGACAGAAATATATCATTCATTCATTCATTCATTCATTTGCATGTTGATTGCCTGTGTTCTGCTGTAATCAATTCTAAAAAGCCACCTCAAATGGTGTAACCTTGAAGTTGTGAAACATAAAGTAGCTATATCGTCTAATGCTGAAAACAATGTGATGGGAGATTGATTACCATATGATAAATACAGACTGTGCAGTATGATGGCAACCCATACAGTAGTACCTAGTAATTTATACAATGTACTCTACTTGTAACATAAATATTCAAAGATGATACATAATATGTAGAAATCACCTTCTAAATACGGTCTAAAACCCAGTTGAGTGAGAACATGTTCAGCTGCTTGTTGCTTAGCCTCCTCTGTATTCTGACTCAGGCGAGTTGCACTGAATTGCTGTGCAAGACCTTGAATCGTCACTTTCCCCATAAACAACTGAACTCCATTCGAATCAACGCTAAGAAGAGAAAATATGGGACTTCCCCACTGATTTCGATTGCATATGTCTTCCAAAATCTAAACACAGCAAATGATGTAGCACACTCAACATGTTGAACACTTTTCTTACTTCTGTCGGCTGTTTTCTTTTTGTACCATTCGATATCGCCATGTCCTGATAATAAGGCATCGGTTGTCTCAAAATCATGGCTGGTGCAGGGCTCAGCACCATCTGGGGGGCAACAGAAGGAACCAGAGTGCGTGGGACCACGTGCGTTACACCCTTACTCCGCCCACGTGACCCCAAATGAGATCTTTCCGCGTATCTGAAAAACACGATATTATCACTTTTCTTATCATATTTTCAAAGACAACGCCTACCTGTTGGTGGGAAATTGTTGTCCATAAACGGTGGTTATAGGAGAGAATTCTTGGTAAGTAGCGGGAAAATGACTGGTTATGTGCTTATTCATAACGCGCGCCATGCGGTGCTGCTCTCGATCGACGGGCTTCGCCCAACTGACTGAAATCTCACTTCCGTCTAGTTCTGATTCATTCATTGCTTGCCGCGCCTTCTCAGCGTCATCTCGAGAAAGGAAATGCACAAACGCATAATCACGAATTTTCTTTACTTTTTCAACAGGAGCGAAATATGAAAATGCAGCATGAATCTGCTCTTCACTTGTTGACAGCATGAGATTGCGCACATACAGAACCTTCACCTGGCAACACACACAACGTTGAAGATAAGTGTATCCCGGGGGAGCAGGGCGGTCTCTAGGGAGTGGTCAATTGAGATAGAATTACGTAAATGTTAGGCGATGCCACGACAGAACGTCTGTAGTGCACCTGTCTGACTTCTTTCTCTTGACGTTATTTTATGAAATAAAGCGTATGTGTTAGAACGGCGACGAGAATGTGCAAAGATGTAGCAAAGATGTAGCAGATCGTCAGCCGGCGGCAATACCATTCATTCACACCTGCCCACGGCGGAGCGGCAGAGACGAAAAGGCGCGAGAAGCAGACACGCCACATTCTCGCTCAAAACGAAACAATTATAAGCAGAAATACTCGACTGCAGTTCTAGAGCACACAGATCGGCATGTACCGAGCAGATCACTAGACTGTGTCTCGTGTCGTATTTCAGGAAATGATTTTATCACCAACAAGGAGGAGCAGCTACATTAGTAGCTACTAGAGCAACACCGAGGCGCGATTAATTGAGTGGAGAGCGGTTCGGTCGTGTGCTGTTTCGTGAGCGTCACATCATGCGACTACGTGCAAGAACGTGCCGTCTCGCGAGATTACGTGATGGACAACAGCGACATTCACAGATAGGCTCTGACCTTCGCCATGATCTCCTCATCGACTTCAGCTTCTGGTTCCGCCCAATCTACAGCCATAGGATGTCCCCACAACTCTAGACCTTGGTTCATTAGTTTCCTTCTGGCCATAGCAGCTTCTCTGTGTGAGTTGTATTCTACGAATGCGAAGCCGCGGTTCCTCGTCTTGTCAGTCGCTGATGGGTAGACAATCACATCATTGACGCCTTCAGTCAATGTAGTCATTTCGCAGAGAATCTCCTCTTTCGTTACTTTTCTGGGCAGTCCACCAACAAACAGTCTGCAGTTGTCAACACTGTGACACACTCCTACCGTCCTACCCTTTCTGATTTCGTAGTTGTTTAAAGATTTGACGCACTGTTTGGCGTCTTCTTTGTTTGTATAAACAGCAAATGCGTATCCTCGATTGTTGCCACTAAAGTCCATCATCAGTCTTAGTTCATACAGTTTACCGACGGTCTGCAGGACCGGAACAAGCTCGTCTTCGTACAAATCACGAGGAATTTTTCCGATAAAAACCTCACAACCACGAACCGGAGGAGCAGCATCCCAATCCGGCGGAGGACCGAACTTGCGTTGTCCGTTCGTTTGTGTGATGCTGTATCCTGTCGTTTCCATCAGTTCGACGAGTCTTCTTTCATTAGGAGCACCTGCCACGCCTTCAGGCAATGGATCTCCTGCGCTATATCCACAATGATTCACTTCACCGTTTTCCTCACTCATTTCTCGTCTCTTTGAGAGACAAGCTGACCGCCGCGTGCGAGAACGTTGAATGATCACGTGCGCACCGCCCACATCAACTTAGTGTAGACATACGGGAGTTTGCGGCGCACACCCAATCAAACGACGATTGCTCGAGTCCACGTGCGTCTGCTGAATCCAGGCTCGTGCTGTGGGTTGCCATAAGGCATGTGCATGATATAGGACTGGTCACAGTCACTTCCTGTAGGCCGTTTGCGTAGGAAACCTAAAGAGTGCGTACGCCGATCTGACCGAATGACGACATGACAACGTGATGCTGATTTCTTGCGTTCAAATTGACGTCCGCTTGTCGCAATAGAATAGAAGATCATGAAATTAGCTGCAACTTTCACGACATCACCATGTTGATGAGTCTACGAATGTTATTACAAAGTTCTATTCATGTCTAATGTTCTAAATGCATTTAGACACATTATTGCACGTGATACTTGTAGCACGCGACATCATGACACACAAACGTGTGAAATACGTCCGGTACGATTTCCAGCCTACATATTGCCATCTCCCAATATTTGCAAATGAAATCGATGCTGACAAGTCAATAGTAGAAAAGTGAAATCGTTGCAAGAAGATCTGATCTAGAGTGAGCATGAGACATGGAAGTGAATGTCTAGGTAAGTAACAGATTGAAGGATTCACTTTATATATAGCAACAGTGTATCTAATTCTATGTAAATAAAAAGTCAATACACTAATGCAGTTAATTAATTGATTTGAAGTAATAAATCTGTTAGAGTAGGATGAGAATCATTAACTACTCTCTTGGGCCTTCCGTTCACACTCATCCATACCACAAATTCAAGTCATTTGCCTCTTTCTAAATGTATACATCAGTCTAAGATGTCACAATGGCACCTCAAATTTTGCTTGTCCTGCCAAGAGAATACAAATGAATCCAAGTTAAAGAACACATCAGTAGGAATAACAACAAGTCTTGACAGATTGTTCTCCACTTCAATGTTCCTGACAGACTAGAATGTTTTGTGATCTGCAACAGTGCAAGTCACCACCCAAGTGAACACCCACAATACACTAGCTAATCGAGAGACAGTAGAGTTATATTGAAGGTAGCCAATGAGAAAGAGGTCTTACAGCCAAACATTGCTATTGACTCTACATGAACATGAACGTCATTCATTCAACTGTACACCATCAGCAAAAGCTACAAGTTATTTCTTAGCATATGTTATCTTCATTGCATTGTTTGGTGAAATCTTGAAGCCCTGCAAAGCTTCCTTGGCCTGGCCAGCTTGTAACTCCAAGTCGAACTCAACAAATGCAATGTCATGCCGTCCAGGAACAAGGCGAACCTCCTTAAAACCGGGAAATCTACAGCAATGCAGTACAACAATGAAATGAAAGGTCAAACGAAATATCCTCAAGACACACAAAAGACAAAAAAAGAGAAACAAACAAAACGTGAACCAAGAAGACAGACAGAGAGGGCAACATACAAATAACAATCAAACCGCAGATCACGAAACAAAGTACACAACAGCATGTACTCAAATAAGCAGCAACTAAACCACTTACTGTTTGAATAACATCTCCAACATCTTTTCACTCGTTTCTTCTGGTAAATTTGTAAGAAATAAAATCTTATTTGGAAGCTCTGGTCCACCTGCATCCAAAAACAATTTCAAACAAACGCGTAATAAGTCAACATGGACACACACACACACACACACACACACACACACACACACACACACACAAAATACACAAATGACAGACTTCTCTGTTGGGTCTGTCGCTGTCCTCCTTCAGACGCCTTCTTCTTTGCTGGTTTGGGCTTGTCTAACCACAAATGTCCAACATCAACACTCTCAATATCCTTAGTTAAATAGCACACAAAGTGTGGTTAGTCCACACAGTGTACTTATGTCATTGTAGATCAATGTCTCCATCAACCATCATCTTAATTAATATGAAATACTCAAACCTATTAAGAACCATAAAACAACAGCTATGATCAACATCAAGATATATATATATATATATATATATATATATATATATATATATATATATATATATATAAACACACAAACGGTTCACACATATTGCCACTAAAGTAGTTCTCATCTCTACAGGAAGAACAGTTATCAACAGAGTAGAAAGCATTATAAAGTACAAACAGTGTCAACACTGCACATTCAACAGTTCCTGTTAAGTGCAAATTACTATAGAGCAATTAATGCCTACACCAAATATTTACAAATAATAGATCAATAACATAGACCCCCTAGTGAGTGTAGGTTAGGTAGTTCAACTACCCAATATCTCCATAAATAACATTGAACCACCAGACAGATTTGTACTGATGTTGATAATTCATTGTCTTGTCTAACAGCATTAATTAAATTGTAAACTAGTTAGTTGCATATACATCAGGAAAGGAGCTTTTTCAGCACACTTGAGGCCTCTTGATAAACACCAAAGAAGAAAATCAATGCAAAGTTGTTGCATAAGACTAGTCAGTTCTTCACATTCTTTCCATTGTAGAGTTCTTGCATCTTTTTCTTCCAATGTAAAACAGGTTGGCATGATTTGCTTATCTCAGTCTCTACAGGATGTAATAATCCAACATACCAACTGCTGACAACTGTTTGACAAGCTCTTCATGCATTTTCTTCACAGAATTTGTCAACATTCACTCAACAGACATGACAGACCCACCAATAAAGATCTCTAAGATATAAGAAGAATCTGATGACACAAAAGAAAATCAAACCAATTCAGCCCATTCTTCCCCTTTCCATTGCTCTAAATCTAAGAATTACATTAATGAGTGACCTTTAGATTTCTAATTAGAGCAGAAAGTGGTACAACCTCACCCAACTATTTCATAACCATCAGAACATCCTGCACTTGAGATCAGTAACTAAGATTACCACTAGCTACAGCAGTTTATAACTAGTCTCGCGTAGCCAGTCCCCTTTCCGCCATGTCATCCTTCCCGGCGAAATGGGGTCTGGTGAACAGGCTTTGATTTCTTAAATGCTTCACTAAAGACCAGACTGGTATGCAAACAGTGCAATCCTATCTCATTAGCTTCTCTTGTTTCGTAGAGAACAACTCGAAGACTACAGCTAGAGTCGTTGCTGTTTGTGAAATCTGCATGTCTACAGCAGCAATTAAATGTAACCGTGGGAACATTGACGTCGGCAGGTTCAACGTCGTACGTCTAGCGTTGTGCGCTTGTGTCACAACGGCGACTGAATGCGAACGCACTGAATGGATGAGAACGTACTCGATGCTGTTTGCTGTTTTGACGTCTAAAGCAACCGCGGACAGTCCAGAGTGAGTAATATCTGGTCCTGGAATTAAAGGGCTTGGAGCTGACATCATTGGAACAAGGTGAGTCGTCTTTCTGTGTTTGGGTAATTATCTCACGTGTTTTTGTGCATTGCTTTACATCGAGTACGTTCACATACAGTCTCCATTGTGACCCAAGCGCACAAACACTATGTACGACGTCGATCATGACAGATTGCCTAGGAGATGGAAGCCTAGCCTGTCGATGTCAACGTTCCTGCGGTTTTCCTGCGATGCATGCAGATTTCACAAACTGCAACGACTCTAGCTATAGTCTTCGAGTTGTTCTCTACGAAACGAGAGAAGCTAATGAGATAGGATTGTACTGCTTGCATACCAGTCTGGTCCTTAGTGAAGCCTTTAAGAAACTGAATCCGGTCTTTGGATAGCCGATTTCTGGCTACGCAGCACACAGCGACATCAAAGCCTGTTCACCAGACCCCATTTCACCCGGAAGGATGATGCGGCGGAAGGGGTCTGGCTACATGAGACTAGTTTATAACATGTAAGTACTGCAGCAAGTAACTAAGAGAAAACGCAAAGAAAGAAAAAACATGTCATGCTGTGTGCCATCACCTTCATCTGGTTTCCGTTTCTCTCGTTTTCTTTCTACAAATGTTCCATCCTGCTTAGAGATAACGTCTGACTTTGACCGGGCAAACTGAATTCTCTGAACAGAAACAACGTAGTATTACTCAAGCAATTACACACAAACAAAACACACAACAATTAAGATAAAAGCAAACAAATAGAATCATTGACTGACACGTGGCTGACTGACTGCTCATCCAACTGACACAAACTAGCAATGTACTGGGAATTTCTGAAACAGCGCCCAGCCAAAAGACCGTCCACTAGGAGATCTTTTGGAATCTTTTCTCATTTACAGCCCATGGGCCATTAATGAGAATGAAGATTGTGGTGCGAGATTCAACGTCGCAGCCCAAAGTTGGTTGATATTCCGAGGTTGCATTAGTAACTTGTGTTACTCTGACTACAGTGTACCAGTGTGCGAAATAACGGCCGGACATCGGACATTTACCGACCGAACGAAGCATTTGTCCGGCCATTTGTGATTTCGCCGGACATTTTGTCCGGTGGCATAGCGGCAGGTGTGGAATTCTGTATGAGTAACCCACATCCTCGCACATCCCAGTGTCATGTCAACAAACCTAGTTTCTGCAGTTCGTGCACGAAACAAACGCAAACAGCCACGCGTCGTACGTGCTAAACGTGTATTTTGTCAAATCCCGGATGTGGGCACTCAAGTACACACGCTGGGGCTCTGAGGTGCACAACAAAAATGCAGTGGACAGCCACAGCTGTACACAGTGAACGCGGCAGGATAGGAAACTCAGAGATACTTGCATGTAATGTTTTCTGTAGGGGCTATAAGAACCTGAAGATGATTAGGTTGATGGGATAGCAAGAAGTCCTTGAACTAAGAAACTGCCACTAGCGAAGCGTATAGCGCAGTAGTAGTGCATGTTCTTAGAACAATTGCAGTTTCCACGTCTAGAGGTATGGCGCATATGTGGACAAAGACGTTCCAAAACTCACTGGGTAGGACATGTCAACGGAAGTCAAAAGGGGGAGGGGCTGGCTGCACGATACCAGGCATGCAAACATTTACGCGGATGGGTTTGTAGCCAAACAGGGCAGAGTCGAGGAAGCGATGAAAGTCTGTCTCTCTCTTCATTGCTATCTCAAACAATGGCCACTTTTTAGTCAGACTAGTAATTTGTCAGGTGGGTTGTACTAATTGCATGCATATGACTCTTTTATCAAAGGGATGCAACATCAAAGTGCCATCTAGAGCCATGAAACTTAGCACTTGGTCAGGCATCCTGGAGCTAGCTGCGGTGGCAAGTGTCCTTTATCAACCTGTTCGTGCAATGTATACTCCAAGAGATTTGGTTTGGTAACACAAATGCATGGACACGTGTACCAACCTCGAATTACTGCGGCAACCCATGTTAATTGTCATCAATTGATCCACTACAGTAACCGTCAACTAGATCTGAATGGGGAATCATATGCCTCCACCCAGGCCACTTTGTTCCTTGTGCTTGTATATCTAGTGTGGTGGACTTAGATATTGGAAAAAGATGTGATGGGATCAGTGTGTGTACACATTCGCTTGAACGTGTCATTACTACACTCCTCGAGGTTTTGCAAGGTCTTTACTCCCAAGCAGGTGTCCATTGGACCCGGCAAGAATGTATATAACCCTTGTGGTTGAAACTTTCGGTATTTGGTTGTCACATAGCCTCGATGTTTCGAAATCAGTTGCACGGAAATCAGCACTGCATAACCACCTGACTGTTAGCCAGCCACCTCACACCTCCATCGACAGTTGTCCATCAAACTTTGGTTTTATAATTCTAAGATGGTTTTAGAGAGACTAGCATTTGACAGTAGAGAAGATATTTTGGGATAGTTGTGTTGGGGTTGGGGTTGGGAAACTATAGTAGAATAGAGAATATATATATATATATATGGTGAATTGTAAGTGATAAGTAGTATTTGCCAAAATTGGAATGTCCGACCAGACATTTCTAATGTTCGGCAAATTTTAAATTGACAGGACATGATGTCAGGTGGTGAGTGAAAGACTATTTCGCACACTGGTGTACGTACAGGTTTGACAACCAGACAGCGGTCTTAAGTAATAAACTGTAATAAAAAAGGAACCTTTAATTAAAGGAACGCCTGACAAGAAGGGTAGGAGGGCAATCGGTTGCAAGATGGGCCTCACACTTGCCTAGTCTGTGGTACTCAAGTCAATCTGCCAATTTCCAGAGTTTCCTACGAACTGCCCGGGCACTTATTGAGAACAGGTATTCTCCCACAAAAATCACATTTTCCGTATTGCTGCCCCGGGCACTGTTTTGGGAATTCCCAGTAGTAATACCAACTACTGCTCAGTTATGTTGCAACTTACAAAATAAATTTGCACCACGATGTGAGAACTAACAACGTTCAATATCCTTCTATAAATTCACAAATTCGCATTGTGATCAAAACTCTAACTACAGTACACTAGCAGTAAAAACTGCTACTGTCTGTTTCAGTGGCACAACCCATACTTATTGTTGTGCACACTCATAAACATCATCTTGCACTGTGTGTGAAAGCAATACAAAAGCATGAAACTCATAAAAGCCAGCTCTACTGTGTACTGTTGAAACAACAAAACACTCATTAATTAACAACACAATAAATAAACAGATCAAATGACAGACGGACAAACAGCTAACAAACAAAGAGACACACAGATCGACAAACAGAAAACAGAGAAACACAAACACACAAGCAGACACAGACGTTTGTGTCTAATAAATGATCATCACACAGACAGACAGACAGACAGACAGACAGAACTATAACTCTCGCTGCCAAAGCGCGTTGAGGGTTAATACTAGAGAGTTAATACTAATAAAATAGTGCATGAAATGATTCAATTAGAAATTTTGTTAATATTGAACTAGTTGGATCCAGCTAGTTAACCATACCATTGGTTTGTCATAGAATGGGAATCCCTGCATGGACCGTAGCGCGTTAGTTGCAGATCCAATGTCTCTAAACACAACGAACGCTTGTCCGCGCATCTTCAAAGTCTTCATTGCTACAATGTCAAGAATGGCGCCAAATTGTGAAAATATGGCATACAGACTTCTTTTCAGTTCTACATCATAAACAAATATATGAATGGCTGCAATGCACCGACAGAATACTGAACGCAACGTAACCTTCCTTCTTGATCTTTTCATTTAAATTATTCACATAAATAGTCTGATTGGGAGGAATCTCCATCACAACACCGATACTTCAACACACGGTTCTCAAATCTCAACGTTGAGATCGGTTAGAAAATCGTTGATTCCTCCTACTGACGAAGTAGACTCACGCACTTGCGCACTACTAGTAATCGCATCTAGCGTCATGCACGTGACTTAGAAGCACGTGACTGGAAAAATCGGTATAGCATCGCGTTGGTGCCACTTGTGTTGCTATAATGCAACGACGTGTCAGTGGAGATGATACTTCTCTTGAACAGAAAGATGTGAAGGAGAATGTGGAAATTGCGAGAGAACGTGAAGATGGTGACGAATCCGGTTGTGATGACGAGAAGGAAAAGATGGTCCCCGTAGAGACGTTTCAAGCGATCGTAAGAGAAAGAGATCAGTTAAGACGTATGTACAGGGAATTATTAGCCAAGTTAGATTCTAGCAAGTCAAACGTGCAAGCAACGGTGCTGAAGGGAAATGATAGAGAAGGCGTAGCAGCTACAGAAGTTCCAGTTCCTACACCAAATAGTACAGACAGCGGAAAGGACACTGCATTCAGACATTTAGAGGAGCAACTGAGTTTTTTGGTAAATGAAATGACTGCGATGGTACGTGCATCTAAAGAGAAGGAAAACCAGCTAGCAGATCTTCAAATGATGATCTCAAAACGAGACACGAGGATCACAGAAATGAAACAAGAAATGTTGACATTGCAAGAAGAAGTGGACCATCTGAACGGAAAATTGAGCACAGTGGAATCAGACAGAAACAGGCTGCTTGATGAGAGAGAGGAGGTCATGTCAATGATGCAGAACTGTGTTGCTCTTAGTGAAGAAATGGACAGCATTGTGACAAATGTCAACGAATTAATGAGAATTCTGTGGGACAATTTTGCTAAATTGGAAACAGTAGATGTGCAACTGTTAGCCAATAAAAAGCATTGCTCACACATAGAGGACATCATTCAAATTTTGAACAGAGACAGGCAAAAGGTAGATATAGCATTTCAAACTCAATTGGAGAGGAAGAACAAAGCTTTGGAGGAATGTTTGGTAGATTTGACAAAAGAAGTCAAGGTAATGCGTGAGTTGCTGAGACGATCACAAGGAACCAAGAAATAAATTGATTAGCAATTGGTAACTACGACATAAACATACAATATGTAGAAACAGCTACAGTTCAGATTTGAGTTCTGTTAACAAGTGAGCAATAAATGACGAGTCACTGCTCTTTGCACTTACAGACACTTTACCTTCCTCCTGCAATATTAAACACAACAGAACTGTCAACAAAGGTAAACAGCTTCCACGACACACAAATGACTATTGGTATGCACAAATACACAGAAGACGCAACAGTCAGCTTTCTGTGCTTGAAGCTACATTTAGTTAAAGAGGCACCAGCCTTATAGCAATGCTTCCAAGTACTTCAACTGAGTCATGAGATACCGAAGTCCTACTAACACTTACATGACTATCAACGTAGCTAGTAATAGAATTGAATTTCAAGTTTCTTACACCAGAAGGTCAAAACAGTTGGAAATGCGAAGTAACCATCACAAGCAAATTAGCCATTGAACAAGGGCGCGTTCGATTGGGCTCTTTCAGCCTCTTCCAGAAGAGGCTCCGTGTGCATGCCCCTCTTCCAACTTCTACAGTTCTGCCGCTATAGTCGAAAGAGCCAACTCTACCAACTCTGCTACTCGGAAGAGCACGCCCCTCTTCCAACCTCTACCAGCTCCTGGTAGAGGTTGGAAAAGGGGCGTGTCTTCCAGAATCTTCTGAAAGAGGCTGGAAGTGACCAATCGAATGCACCCCACGTCTGTATTCCAGCCAGTTGTCTAGCTACTCTCAGTCATTTGTCTGTCTCTTGTCACCACACTTCTGGTGTTTGTACACTTCTGGTGTTTCCACATGCGTGACAGATGATAAAGACACAGAAAGGGTGCATTTCTTTGAGTTTCACCAGCTCAACCTGTTGGTTAGGATGTGCTTGTGAGACAGTCGAGACAGACCAATGATGGTTCCCCAAAATCTGTTTCCTGACTCGTCCGTGCCATTTGCTCCACATAGAATATTATACACAAGTCAGTCAACCTCACTTTTATTCAATCCAGATTACAAAAATTGTGGAGCCGTTGAAAAGGTGAAAATGTTATGGTGAGCAAAAGTAATAATCCTGGTAAAAGTTAAAGAAAAAACTTTAGTGAAAGTGAGCATGTGCAGTGCATGATGGAATGTGCTATGGAGAATGTCATCTCTTAGTATGGTTTTGGAGTCACCCTTTTTGTTGCTAAGACTGAAGAAGCAGATACGTTGATGATGCTTCTTCGCAGCACCTACAAGTGTTGTGATGAGCATGCACAGTCATCTACTTACATTGGAACTCAACCAGTTCTTCCATTCTCTTGCTGGTTAAGCCAGTGAAGCTGGTGTACCTTCACTACATCAGCCAGTGGACGTAAATAAAATGCACAAGATCACAACTACCTCTACTGATTGAGGTGGTTGAAGTCAAGATGTCCTCATCTAATAATCAGCTACATGTCAGTTTTGAATTCCTTCCTGTCAGTTCTATCCTGAAGCCTACATTGCATGCTGCATAAACAAACTAAACCTCACTCAAATGCCAACCACACACTTCACAGTGTCACTCACAGCAACACAAAAGCACAACCAAACGCGTTACATGTAACATTTTCAATTGCACTAACCGCTGACTTGACAAGAAGACAAATGTGATGTTTCTGTATGGAAGATCCATACAGAGATGCACTCTCTTCAACCCTTTCGACAACAGAGAGATGAAGAAGAGAGCATATGTGGCAAAGTGTTTGTCCAAACTTTGACGTTTTAGTAGGACTCAACTAAACACAACCAAACCATTACCTAGTAATGCAATTTACACAAACCATCAGCATATCAGCTATCTGTCCCTCAATGGCATAGCTCAATGGCATAGCTCAATGGCATAGCTCAATGGCATAGCTCATGGCCTCTAGAAACTCCTCCCTGATACATGCACAAATGGTATCACTTCACCGCTAAACACATCACTTCTGTACTCTACTCCCAAGAGGTCATGGAGTTGTTTCAGTGACACTAATTGATAGTTGTATGTATTTGGTGCTATTAAGTAGCTAGGAAGTTCAAACCCCTCTGACAACCCTTGAGCTACACCCACTGGTTCTACTCAGTGGCACATCATGTTTGCTTAGTACCTTGACTGTTTGAGCTTCACACAACAATCCTCCACTCAACAGATCTGAAAACTGCTTGCCATCACAAGGAACAGGAATAACAAATGCACAACATGGCAAGCTGAGTTTAAAGTCAAGCTTTTCGCTTGTTGCACCATCAGTTCTCTGTGAAATAATGATTACAATGCTAATAATGATATTGATACACAAGAGTGGACATTGATCATTTCTATACGTGACAAACACACATATACTGTAACTTGACACACATAAAGACTGACAAACAGACAAGGAGACAAGACTCGACACAAACAGATGGACAGACAGAGCAAAGACACACTACAACAAACCCAGAAAAATAAATGAGTCTTATAATCTCTAACAAGAGACTTGATCTAATCTTGTAGTTGTGCAATAAAAACCCATTCAACTGACCTTGATCATGTATGTCAGAGTTCCTCTCAGTTTCTGTGGCATCAAAATACTGTCAACTGTAAATGCAAATTGTGACTCATTGGCAATGCCTAAATGCACAACATATTAGCCAATTCCACATTGCTGACCAACTGTGCATGTCAATTAGAAGACCTTGTGGTAGTTGGAAAGGAACACGAATGCCATCATGAGCAGGACTTCCAATTGGCCTTACCATCTTTGTGTTCAACGAATCCAACACATTGAAATCCATGTTCATCAGCTGTCCATCACTCAGATTTCTATATCAACAGATCTCAAAGTCAACAGCTGCACTCAATTAATTACTGGCCAATAAATACCAAAGCCATGCCAATCAATGTCTAGGTTGTTCATCAACTGCTATCTGACTGCCTGTGTGTACTTTCTGTACTGGCCACCTGCTCAGCCTAGCCTGTCTCAACGTCTAGGTATCTGCTCAATTGCCTATCAACTTAACCTTATACACAAACTAGTCAAATATCTAAGTTTGCCTCTCTGCCTGACAATTCCATTCTATTTCCTACAAACTGTGTTCACAACACAACTAAGAGTGGAACAGTAAGTGATGATCCCATATTGATAATAATATTGGCAAGTTCTCATTATTCAAAAACAATTTTTCAGAAGCATAAGTGGTACAAAGGCACTGCCACCTGTTGATGAAGGCAATTTGAATGGCAAAGAAAGTGAAAGAGACTTACAAGAAGTGGTAGACTATTTCCAGCTTATAAAGCTGAGAACTGTAGAACTTGTCAAATAAGTGGCCCAATACCATCACACACTAAACAGTCAAAGCTTAATTAATAACCCTAATGTTTGGTCATTAGAGTTGCCTAAACACACCAATGCTAAAATCACTTAGAGGAAATTCAATGCATTCAAACCAAGAATTATACTTAATTAATCATAACATGAATCTGCACAATTTTGCAAAACATTTGTAGCTGCAGCTTCATCATCAAAATATCATATAAGGATGAGCATGTGCAAACCATAAATAAAATTAAACAAGTAACAGTTTAACAATAAAGATGAGCCATTAAACAAGTACTAAATGAGTTGAGGTGGCCTAGCGTAGTCTAAGAAAGCTGCATCACTCTATACACCTCTGTAAGGCCTATTACTTGTATCTGTTTGTCTCTGTGTACAGGTGCCTACCTGTCTACCTGCATATCCGTCTGCTCATATGTCAATCTGTTCATTAATTCCAATTTATGTCAATCAAAATAGGCTCTTACTTGAAAACTACAGATGCTACAACTTGATTGTTAATAGATGGATTGACTCTCAGTTCATACGTCTGACAACAAGGAAATGCATACATATCATCATAATATATACAAAATGACAAACTTCCTTACAAGGTCAACATGCTTGTCAGCAGCAAGAGGTAGATAAGTCATAACAATCTACAAAAGAACATTAATGAACATACCACTTTGAAGTGAGAAGTGCTTCCTGACAGCTATAATAAAATTTGGCATTACTGCTCATGTCGCAGCAATATTCCAGAATCCACAATGCAATTTTATTCTATGGCTTCTTTCAACAACTCCATTATAGCACCTTCTTTCCATAATGTTACGCAATAGTCAAACCATCAAGAATGTTCAAGTGGTTTCGATCTAAATTGTGGCCTTTGTAGTAGTAGATGTAGCATTATTTATCATTATTAGTATTATTACTATTGTCTTTAATTAATTAAATGATGTATGCCATAAAACATTAGATACACTGTAGTGTGTATATTCACCACTGGTTCTGGTTCATCCACTGCTTCTGCCTCTTCTTGTTTCTCTTCTACAACTGGATCTTCCTGTACTTCTGACCTCTTCAGATTTTTCTTTTTATCTCTTTTTT
>NC_085090.1:8825817-8846715 GCF_963422355.1 Corticium candelabrum
TGTATAAATATCGTATACATACATACCTATGTATGTACTGCATACACATACTGTACACACATACTCTAGATATATTGCATCAATGGAGCAAGCACGATAAAAATAAAATAAAATGGTTTAGTGTTCACATTCTACGCTGTAGTAGTAGTAGTAGTAGTAGTAGTAGTCCTACAGGGACATTGCTATTAATTCTTGTTATAAACGCCAAGAACAAGAAAAGAAGAGAAAGTACGAGCACAGGATACAACAAGTGGAACTTTCGTCTTTTACACCTATTGTCTATTCTTGCACTGGCGGTTGCAGTTCTCTTACCAATACTTTTGTCAAGAGACTTGCTTCCTTGCTGGCAAATAAAACAGGCACCACATACAATCTTACCATCAACTGGTTACGTTGCCGAATTGGGTTCGCTCTACTACGATCTTCAATCATGTGCCTACGAGGTTCTCGATCCAAGCCACCTTGTCATGAACTTGGTCAAGACTTGAACATTAGCTTGGCTACTGCTGAAAGCGGCATGGTCAGTTAAAAGTTCTTCCAGAGTAGTACTTTCTGTTTTAAATTAGTATAGTAACTGCTACATTAGTTAGATAATTGACATATGTACGTTGTACAATTTGTTCAAATACAACACGGTTCCCAGTAGTAGTAGTAGTAGTAGTAGTTTTAAATTAGTATAGTAACTGCTACATTAGTTAGATAATTGACATATGTACGTTGTACAATTTGTTCAAATACAACACGGTTCCCAGTAGTAGTAGTAGTAGTAGCAGCAGTAGTAGTAGCAGTAGTAGTAGCTATTGTTTCAAATACACCATATCTTCTCAGTAGTAGCTATCACTTAAATCACATACACACATCTCAACCATGACCATTAACAGCGTTTGCCAAGCAGTAAAGCTTATAGCAATATCTAAGCATGCACTTAGACAAAGGCCCCCTATAAATCTTCAATTTCCACATAAATAGATCTACGGAAGTCTACATCACAGCAGCTCCATTAACATTGTTCTGGTATAATATCAGACAATTATCAGTATGTTATCTAAGATGTCAAATGAGATAATGTGGCTCATGTTGTTACCTTTCTCTTGGAGTTTATTTAGGTACTTGAGAAGTTGGATTGCACATGATGCTCTCTCTTGAACTTCCAAGTCAGCAGAACCAACGAACACAACCAGCTTCTCTTTGATTTTTTCTCTAAGATCTTCAAAATCTCCAGCATCATCATCCCCCTATACACAACTTTGTTACCATATATGCAGCAACAAGTCAGTGATCACACACAAACACCAAGCACACACACACACACATTGCATATCATATGGAGGATGAGGTGTGTGTGTGTGTGTGTGTGTGTGTGTGTGTGTGTGTGTGTGTGTGTGTGTGTGTGTGTGTGTGTGTGTGTGTGTGTGTGTGTGTTGAGATTCTGTACCAAACGCCTGCCTTTTGGTCTGTCTGTCTGTCAGTCTGTCTGTCAGTCCGTGTCTGCTGTGCACTTGCACACCTTTACCATAATTCTAACTCTAAGCAAACTGCTTTGTGTCTTTACAACTATGCCTTTCTTTCCAATAGTGACCTCTCCATCAACTAGTCAATAATCAGTAATATCATCAAGTAAGCTCTCCTCACCTTTTGTTCTGCTTGGCTAAGCATATGAGAGTATAATTTGATAACATTGTGAATAAACACACTCTGAACGTAAGGTGGCAGGGTTGTCACTCTTGATCTCAACATACATTCCAATGTTGAGCGAGGATCATCCAAATATTCTGAAAATTCACCACAAACCCAGGCAGCAGCATAGAGCACCTCACACGCTCCCTGTTGCCCAGGATTACGACTCAGCAGATGCAAATTGTCCAATAGAACTGCCTGGAACACAATTGACATTACTATTGCCAAGAGACGGACAAATGACAGACCAACAAACAAACAGAACAAACAAACAGAACAAACAAACAGAACAAACAAACAGAACAAACAAACGAATGCAAAAAGAGAAGTACACAATGTAAGCATCTCACCATCTGTTTGACGGCAAATGGTCGAACAGTTTTGACTCTAATTGCAACATCCAACATTTGATCTGCTAAAAGACGACCATGACGAGTTCCCTCTACTTTTGTCAGCTCCACTAACACCGTGACATACCTGCAACAAACCACAAACTTATAAAAGTACTAAACAGATAACTACACATAACACAATGACATCAAAACTGCATTCTGTGGTATTACCATTCAAAGTTAGTGACAAATTGGTAGTTGTTTTGTGAACAGATTTCTGTGATCTTACAAACTAACTCATCACGATAAGCTGCAAGTAAAGGAAAACAACAATGTAAGGCAGAGATCAAAATACATGTATGGACAAATAACAAATCCATACTGTGACGTAATTAATACGAGCTTACAATTAATAAATTAATATATTCGAAGACAATATGCCCATGCAAATGATCATCAATTGACATAAAACTGGCACAGACAACAACATGTGAAGACAAGAACGGTAAACAAGTTATCACAGCACCTACACATGCAGAATCTACAAAAGTGTTAGCAAACAGCTAGATGTAAGAGTAAACTGCCAGTGCCTAACAAACCTGCTCCTTCTGCATGGTCAACATGAACCATAAGTTTCTTGATGATTTCGGTTAGATTCTTCCTACTGACCATGCCATAGATTAGATCTAGACACCGTAAGCGGATAGACTCATCCTTATCCTCTAGACATTTCAGAATCATATCTCTGCACAAACAACAAAGCTTCACATATCCTGTGGATAATAGCCACAAACTTAAACAACACAATGTAATAAAGCTAGTTCATTTAATTAATCCATTGCAGTTCATTAGTTCATTTAGAAACACCATTACATCTTATGATCAGTTAAGTAACAACTCACTTGTGTGCTTGTACAACCTTTGGATGATATTTCAATATTCTCCCCAAAGACAACAATCCCAAATATTTCACTAATCACAAACAAATAAAAATAAATCCTAATTCCAGTTTAGTTCCTGAGCTAACACTAACAGTTCTGATCTGGATCTTCAATCATTACGCGCAGCTTTGTCACACACAACTGCATAGATGCAGTGTGGCTAGGAACTGCAGCTATCATTGTATTGACACATTCGTATAAGAGAGACATAGCTGATGTTGAATGAATAAGATTGGTTAGTGGCTCAGTTAATTTCTTTCCCAAACGAGGCTCTAGTGGAGCCAGAGCTCCAAACAATTTGATGATCTTGATAAGCATCCAGTTATTTGTAGAGCTGCTCATCAATTTGAAAAAAACAGGAGCAAGAGACAAGTAGTTTCGAGGATTTTTTCGAGCCAACTCACAGATTACATTAACTGCAGCTGATTGAACACCTACCATGAACAAAAACAATGAGAACGAAGATGGGCACTTCCTGCATAATAAAACAGATTCATACACCTCTAATACAGTCGCCTAGAGTACAGAAAAATGCACAGTTCCAATACAATTAACTAACTACTTAGAGATACATCCCTCCAATAGAATAGTGAAATGTACTGACACAGATACATCCTACCATTACAATATTGAAATAGTGTGATGTGCTGAGAAATGTATCACTCAATACAACAGTCTAATGTATAAAAGGTACATCCCTCTAAGTACAATAATAACCTAGCAACAAACTTCTTTGAGATCAATTCTTGTTGTTTAAGTTTGTTCTTGTCACCTGCTATTGTTTGCTACCATATTTGTCCACTGCAGTAGGAGACTACTCTCTTAATCGATCTCCTGCCTCTTTAAAAGCAAAGAATTATGAACATCCCTTTCCCCACAAAAATAGCACAATGCAGCTGCAAAAATCAAACATAAAGAAAAGCGTTTTTGTTCAAAATCAAAAACTTTGTTTCCTATGACAACAACAACAACCCCGTTGTAGCCCTGTTACACTTTTGGTTAGCATGACTGATTGACAAATGTGGCTTCATTAGCTCACATCAAATACAGTAGTGTCAAGCTGGTATAATGAATAGTTTCAGCTATCAGCCATCAGAAACGAGACTTTGTAAAGTCACATGATTAAGCCAATAGTGCACTCAAAAGGCGTCAATTCATTCCAGTTTTTGTGTGTGCATGCGTGCATGTGCGTGAGCAAACGTTAGAATGTGTTACACTTCCAGTGTGCTCAAAATATTTTAATCATAAAGCAGATTTGTGTCCATCCTATATAGCAACGACAGACAATGAAGAGATAACCAGTCACAAATGCCAACATTTGTAAAGTTTTACCAGAAATGTTTACTTGATGTTCAAAATAACTGAGTCTTGTCCGAAATAAACAACAAAAAACTTATCTATCTGCAATGGCTAATGCAAAACCAATCATTTTTCTGAATCACGAAAATTATACGGAAACCTAAATTGTGTTACCAGAAGTGACGTTTACATCTTGTGTGTGATAAACCTTGCTACTTTGATAATTACAGAATATTCATGTTACAGAATTTGTGGTCGCGAGAAATGAAAGTTACTTGTACAATTTTAGGTAATCTATTTACAAGTAGCATGCTCAGAGGGAAAATGGTGTCTCAATTCATAATTAGACTTCACAACAAGTCGATCATTCCTCTGGAAGGTCAAACAGAGCAAACTACTCTGAACGTAAACTGCTCTAAGAAACTTAAGGATACTTACCAGCGTCTGCATCTTCCAGTCTATCTTTGAGCCTTGCAAATGCTGGTCTCAATGCATCAGGAAAGTTGAGGAAGACCTTATACATAACTAGAATAGCGTGCTTCTTCACATAAGGCCTTATTGCTGCCAACTAGAAATAAGCTACATCAGATACTGTTCACCAGTGTACACAAGCATGCTGACCAACCAGTGACATGAGATCATTAGCTAGATCTCTTGCAAGATCGCTAGTGATAAAGCAACTCAAGCCATTAAGAGCAACTGCTGCCTCATATTGACTCTGACTTGACATGTCCTACAGCAAGAAGCACATAGACACAAGCTGCAATTAATGATGGTTAAGCACTGTCATTACAAGACAAGCTGTCCTGTACTATGCAGTAAGTCAATCACTCACTGTCTTCATTTCAGCGTGAAAGTTATTATTCACCATGCAATGGTACATAATACCATCGTTTTCACTTTTAAGAACTAAAATAATCAATATTGATATCAACATTACAATGTCAACCATAACAGAGTGAAATATGAAGCAAATTTTTGGTCGGACATCATGCTCCAGCAAGAGGTTAACCTGACATTCTAAATTTTAGGCATTCACTCTTATTTGACTTCACAATCCTTTCTTGTCTTTTCTCAGAGCTAGCTTTGTGAAATGTCGACTTCGACTCAATTCTTGGAGCACTTCTTCGATCGTGGGTATTGGGTACCTCTCCCATATAACAGCTTCATTGGCTCGTCTCATGTCTACGCAAAGTCTAACATCACCGTTTGGCTTGGGTATCACTACCACTGGACTAATCCATGGTGTAGGGCTGTCTGCTTGTTCAATAATATCAGCATCTAGCAACAGTTATATCTCAGCTTCTACCTTGTCTCGTAGACTAAAAGGGATTCGTCGCAATGGTTGAGCTACTGGTCGTACGAACTTGTCAATGTGCAACTGCAGTTAAAAATCCCAGAGTTTTCCTATTGCCTTGAAACACTTGGGATATTTGACTTCCAATTTCTCGTACTGGATTTCTTCTTGAACATGGCCTAGCAGTAAGAGGTTCAGTTGAGTTGAAGTTTGTCTCCCAAGCAGGATTGGTCCTTTACTTTGCACAACCATACATTCTGCTTCCACACCTTTGCTGTCAGTCCATACTTCTGCCTTAAAGTTCCACATAATGGCCAATGGTTCTGCCGACCCATACGGAATAACTTCTTGTCCACCATGTGTGGTTTGCACTTGACATTACTCTTTTTCAGTTGTTCCCAGTATTTGGAAAAGTAGCAAAAATGTCTTGCATTTGAGATCCAGCGCAATGAAGGAGCAATGCCCGTTTACGCCGAGAGTCAGTGATGTCCTTCCCAGCGATATAGTACTTGAAGCTTCGTTTCCACTTATCCCATTGGGGTCCTAGGTCCGTCAATGTCTCTCCTTGATAATGGAATGCTGCAACGGGGTTTAATCCCATGCTCATAGTGATGACCGCTAATCCCATCCTCATCGCCAAGTTGTAGAGTATTCATCACAGTGCTATACAACACGTTGTACTATCTCTCATGTAACCTCCAGATATACTCTAATATCCCGTACTCCCTGTCTACTCAACTACTGTCTATAATACTACCAGATACTACACTGTCTTCTCAACATCTGTTTGTCTGTTAGATCCATTAATTCTAATCTACCTTTTTTATCATGTTGGTTGTCAACATGAGAACATCTGTCTCTTCATGAAATGATTGAGTCGCACACAAATATCCGATACGCTAAGAGAATAATCCAACATCAAACTCCAGTACTGTAGTAACCAGTTGCTACTTCAAAGCTTCAGACCTTATGCGTAAATTTCTGCGAGCTCATCACCTCAATGACGTTGAATGCCGCCCAGCTAATATCATATCCTAACATTTGAAGCTATAGACGACGACAACTTCATCAACGCCATCTCACAAACGTTCATTTTGTCTCACATAAAGAAGTTTTGCCACGGCGTTTGCTTTCACGTTCATGTTCTCTTGCTTTAGCTCTCTCTTGATTTCATCAATACATGTGGCAATATATCGTGCCTAAGAAGTCGCACTTTACAACGTCAACATCCGAAATTGAAAGACACAGAGATATGGGACCTCACCTCATTCTGTCTGTTGTTTCGAATACCACGCACAAGATCGTGCATAGACTTCTCAAACATAGTGAGCAGCAAAAACTAGTGGCTCAGAACGGCTTCAGGACGGCAGCGATTTCTGGAGTGACATGCACGTGACAAATCACATGCCCCAAGTCACGAGACCGTCTCATACCTCTCCGACGGTGCACGTGAAAGCAGTGAGTGATACGCCGTGTACATGGCTCTCACGCAAATCTCTTCTCAGAAATCGTTTGGTGGCTATCAGAACGTCTACTCACATGAAAGCAAGAGTACTCAGGGCAAAATGACGTTTGCAGCGTTTCTGCCAGCAACGATTGAGAAGGAGAAAGCTCCTGTGCTTTACTGGCTGTCAGGACTCACGTGCACGCATGAGAACTTTATGCAGAAATCAGGATTTCAAAGATATGCAGCCCAACATGGAATTGTTGTTGTTTTGCCGGATACTTCACCGCGTATGGTCACGTGACTACATATCCGAAGCTCCATTGTGTCTTAGTGAATATTTGTTTTAATGTATTTTTTGTCTTTTAATTAAGGTGGGTGTTGCATTGAAGGAGAAAATGACAGCTGGGATTTTGGTAGTGGGGCAGGATTCTATGTGAATGCTACAGAAGAAAAATGGAAGAAACATTACAACATGTACTCTTATATTACACAAGAGGTGCAGACTTAGTATAATATGTTATAATCAATGAAGCATACTGCTGATGTCTGACTAACACTGCCAGCCATTTTCAATGTGTGAATGTGTTCAGATGTGCATACTGTATATGTGTTCAGTGTTCACAATTGTAGTGTATATGCATGTTTGGATCTAAATGTGCGTATTTGTTGCTGAGCAGTTGCCATCTCTCATCGACACCAACCTCAATGTAGACTCAGGCAGACAGTCAATCACTGGACACAGGTATCAATGAAAACGAAAATCTAAAAATGTGGTGATATATGATCACGTTGTATGATAGTATGGGTGGTCATGGAGCCCTTACTTGTACTCTTAATAATCCTGGAATGTATCAAGTCAGTTAACCAGTGGATATCAACGTGGACAAATTTTGTTATAGCCTGTTTCTTGTTGCAGTCTGTATCAGCATTTGCCCCGATTTGTAATCCCATTGACTGTCCATGGGGAAGAAAGGCATTTACTGGTTACCTTGGAACAGACACAGCTACTTGGAAGGTAAAATATTGCTGCTTTGGCAACATGTTGATTTTAGTTTTTGCTTTCTTGCTTACTGTTAAACTTAGTCCTTCTGTTTGTCTGTCTGTTTTCCGTGAACTTGTTAACATTAATTTTGTGTTTCTTACTTGGTTGTTTGTTGGTTACGTAGTCAGTCTTTTGCATACTGTTTCATGCAGCAATATGATGCAACTGAGCTAGTGAAGAGCTATAATGGTCCTCTTTCTCAAATTCTCATTGACCAGGTTTGTGCTACATGTGAATAACTAATTCATCATCTTAATGGTAATTAATTTTACTTTGTTTTAGGGAAGTGCTGACAAATTCCTTCTTGAAAAACAGCTATTGCCAGAAAAGTTTATTGAAGCATGTCGTGGTACTGGTATTGCAGTTGTCCTTCGAATGCAAGATGTATGATCTCTTTTGTCACATGATTATCATGCCACTGTGTTGCAATTTGTATGTGTATTGTGTGTACAGGGCTACGATCACAGCTATTACTTTGTTTCTACATTTCTAGAAGATCATTTCAACCATCACGCACAGTTTCTCAAGAACTAAGCTAAAGAAAGTGTTGCTGCATGTTGGATTATGCATTAGGACAGTATAATGTGTGGAATTTGTTTACACTAAAATTTGACTTTCAGACTTTGTGAACTGAATACTAAGGTTTATAACTCAACACAGCTTGACTACTCTCTGTTCGCGTTGACTTTGCGCTCGCAAGTGACTAAGAAAATCCGGGAACTTGCGTTTTCGAACAATACCAGGATCGTCACTGTCTGCCCTATTGCGCAGGAGATACAGACATGGGCATAATTATGGAGCCACCCCCATATCAGCTGAGGCATGAAAATCAACAATTGCAGATTTATGAATATACCTGCTGACTTGCTAATTCTACATAAGTCATGCTATTTGGGTATTTAGTGTTCTGATTGGACGCTTTGACAACCCGTAGCAACAAAGGATTAGAGAATGACCAGACTAACCACCGCCATCATACATTACCATGTACAAACCGTTCTTGTTGTAACGTCACAAGAGCAGACTCACAATATGCAAGTAAGCTGAAACGTATAGTCTCCTCTGACATAAACAAAGTCATTTTATTGTTTAGAATCTTTTTTTGAAAACAATTTTTATTATTAACTTTTAAATTGGTTGAACTGACAGCAAGAAGCAGTCGTGTATGTCACACATGATCACCTCCAATCTCAGACATATGAATGGCACAATCAGAGCCATTACCTCACCATTATGACTTGTTTTAATTTACTAAAAAATGCAGCTGTTGCTGTAGATGCATGTACATGCAGTGTCCGAGAAAGCCCGATAATTCTTTAATTAAGGCTGCTCAAAACAGGCAAGGACATGCATCTTCAGATCACAACCATACACCCCACATCTATACAATAAATCATTTAAAGAATTTTGCACAGTCACCCACACTTCATAGTAGAAAAATCTCAATTGACAAACGCTGTGTCCAATTTCAATCATATGAACATTACTTAAGGATTCTATGTTATTCCCAAGTTAGTGTTCACACTGCACTCTATAATCAGCAGAAATATAGCGTCATATGATTGACTAGCAAACAGATACAGCCTAATACGATGAAATTCAATTAGAATGAGTGTAAATAGTGATAAACACAGTAGAAGATCCAGTTCAAGCACATACAGCAAGTATGTTCGACTTCACTCATTTACCTGTGTCACTTCCTGCCAAAATCAGATACCCTAAACATCAAGTTTGACACACATGAGTACAATAATCTAGCACACTCTCTACAATATACAATCAACACCACTTGTACGCCAGCAAACAAGCCACACAAGTCTTAGAAATGACTTTTCCATGCCTTCTTACAAGTCAATTCTACCTAAAAACCTTTCATATTCAATCCTATACAACAGAAGTAAAATAACGTTTTCGTTCAGGCAACATTATCAAACACTGTAACGATTCAACGACTTTCCTTCTAACCTATGGAATGTCTGCCTCACAATACCAAACCGACTTCGTCTGATAAGCTAAAATCTGCATTTCAGAAGGTAATACAAATGACAGAGCCCAACTAGACTGTAATTTGCCCAGCAAAAACTGTTCAAAGATAATTCCATCTATCACCAAACTTAATCATACGTAGTATAACAAATTTTAGAACAGGAAGTTTAAGTCCTCTTTACAGTTACATTGGATGTGCGCATGCATGCACACACACACACACACATGCACATATGCAGGGATGCATGCACACACACACACACACACACACACACACACACACACACACACACACACACACACAGACAAATATTGAGCCCTTCACATCGTTCGACGTCGACCTTAAAGTCAGTCATGAAGATGGCTCCCCTGCCTCTAGAGACAGGGCCTCCATACGCTGCATAAAGACTTAGTGCCAGTGCTAAGTTACAATCCACCTGGAGCTTGGCCAGAGTCATCCAAGGGCACTGACTATGGTACAGCTCTGGGAATGGACACCAAGGCCCACAAGTACCCGTCAGCTGCATGATGTTACTACCAAGTCAGCGGTCATGTCCACCCCCAGTCAATGACCAGGTACTCATTTACACTAGAGAACCAATTGTGTGTGTGAGTTCCTTGCCCAAGGCAATTACGTCTGTGTCCATCCCGTCTTTGACCTCACGACCTAGTTGTCCCGGATGTTTCCATTCTCCGAATGCAACTCTCTAAACATTAAGCTACAAACCCCATGCACACAAACACACACACACACACACACACACACAGCACTTACCCAGCTAAAGATCTGGCTCCTCCACTGAGAACTAGAAACGCTGATCCAGCTTGCCTCTGCTTCTCGTGCATCATAGCTACTGTGTTAACTATTAGCACCTTACCAATGGCCTACATGTATTATAATGACCAGTGTCTTGTAATTCACAGATGGCTACAGCATTTCATGAAGAGACTAGTAGCACACCTCTCAGATGTTCCAACTTCCTCGGTTTAGTAACAGTTGATGACATATTACGACTACATCCCAAACGATGGCTCAATGACAATGTCAGATCTTATAAAGACACCTACTAATGTACAGACGTCTTCAAAGTGGTTTGTCTTGCTATTGACAGCTAATCAATGCGTTGTCACGTTTGTGGGAAATTGATGCTCAGCTTGTGGTATTGAACTAGTCAAAGGCATTTTGCATACAAGTTCTGTAATCATAAATAAGTCTTGTTTGCACAGGGAAAGAAAGATAAAGCATTAAATACCTACTTTTTTGAAAAGCTGGACAAAGAGGGCCCTCAAGCTTTAAGACCATGGACAAGGAAATGGCTTGTGAGATCACACCAAGAAAATCAAACACAGTATGTCACAAGTGCTTGATTGTAAATTATATAGAAAGAACTTCTTCATTATGATATTCTCATAATGCCCATACATTGGCCTATAAAGCAGCATTGGTGTTGTACTGTATGTCGTTTAGTTTGTCTAAACCTTGTTTTGAACTAGTGGCAAGAATATTTTAGATTATCGACATTAACAAGAAAGAAATTCGTTACTATGATCCACAAATGATTATGTGCTCAGACGTTTTTCCTAAGACAAGGTACAAAGAAGCAACAGCACATCTCTTATTTTTGAATGACACTCTAATTATGCTACGCTCTTATTAGACAGTGGTTGTCAGATACAGCAAGACAGACAGGAGAAACATATGTGGATGATAACTGGCGTGACATTACTGTGAAAGTAAAACTCTCAGTACTTATTTCTCATGCACATCACAAAATCGTTTCTTGTTTTCTACAGAATGCTCCAAGGCAGCTAGACAGTTGCAGCTGTGGAGTCTACTGTTTAATGGTAAATGTTATTTTCAACTGTTTTCTATGTAAATCTTGCACAACGACTTCTACCAATCTGTGAACGTTTTAGTACATGAGACAAGAAGCAGTCACTAATAATCAACACTTCTGTGAGGTAGACAACCTATATGTTTAACTAGTTACATACCTAGTAGCATTATTTGCTGAACTGCAGAGTGACATTGATGAAATTCGATCTTGGCTAGTGCACAGACTAATAACATTTTCAGCTCAAAGCGTAACAACTCAGCAAAGGTGACAGCACTATAGCCGAAAATTTGATACAACTTGACAGTTTAGTAATTTGTATTTTGAAAGCTCACCGTTGGAAACCGATACCAAAACCAAAAACTCAAGTGAGAACATGGAAAGTTTGCAGTCTCAGCTGTTTGATACCTCGCTGCTGCGACTTTGTCAAACAGCGGCAAGTTCAGAAGAATGGAGAGCAGAAGATAACGATAATATGCAAGTATGTTGTCACATACAAATGTGCTTACCTTAGAGGCTGAGCAGACCAATTTGTCATTTCTTGTTGCTCAAATGCAGATAAACATATGTAAGCAACAAGAAATGACTGAAGACTGACTTTTTTATTGCAGTGGAGCTTAGCACTAGTCAAATAACGATTTAACTTACTGTTGTTGTTGTTGTTGTTGTTGTTATGTAAATGCAGCTCAGAGAACATAGTATAGCGCCTGGAGACTGCTGGCTTAGCATTGATCCCTGGGTAGCTTTGTGGTTGGACTACAGAAGTTTTTAACAACATGCCTCCTTTGAAAACAGCTGGTGATTTTGTTTTGGTGAGCATTGACCAACACATACAGCAGAGGGAATTTACTTCAAGCACCACAACCTTTGACATATGTCTACTACCAGTAATTGATTTGTTCAAATTCTGGAGCACATACAAGTGCAAGAAACCACGCCCAAACACTGTCCATAGGAATGGAAAAGAATACCTAGCTCTTGACAGGTCTATAGTAGATGATCTGTGCGTATGGATAGTGAAATGAGAGAGCAGTTTGAGAAGCATGGGAGAAACATTTTTTATTAAATCAAGCAAGTAAACTTTTGACATTAAGTATTGTTGATTGTTTGCAAACTCCCCAGTACTAATGTGTAAGCACTGTAACTGAAGTTTGTTGCTAATTAAGTCTATTCATCAATGGGCATTTTGCTTTACAATGCTATGAATGCTATGGATTGTCTACTATAAATCAAAAGCTTCATTTACTGATCACCAAAGTGTATTATACAAGGTTCAAGTTCTACATTTGAAAAGTAGGCTATATAATTTCAACGCAGCTCTATTTCATTCTGTTGTTTAGACTGTACTTGTTGTTTTGACTGCACTAACTAATTCAGGTGACATCTTTAGTGCATCCAATTAACAGTCCTGTTCCTGTTAGGTAACGCGTGTTAGCAATACAAATTCGTTCTTACTTTATAACATGACAAAGCTTTCTTTGCAGAATCTGAGACAAATAAACTTGATATTATGTCATACAGAATCCATCCACGTTAGAGTCAGAATGCTTTGATAGCTGGATGAGCTAATCAGAGGTGCACATGCAAACACACACACGCGCGCGCGCGCGCGCGCTCAATTCTTGCACATACTGTATGTACTATTGCAGTGATGGTCAGGTGTGTCTACACCTACCTAGTGCTTTAGTATCTATGCCTAGTGCACCTGTACTTATATATGGGAGTAGTAACCACATGCATACAGTACAAGCAGATACAACTAAAGGTAAAATTCATAAAATTAAAGAAAACACTTTACCAAAATAAAACGAAAACCAAAATTTTGCCTTGAAAAAACTAAACCCAAGCTAGCAAACTTCTTACCTTACCAAAACAACGAAGCATTTTAATTTTCAATAGTGATTTTCAACAATGATACGCTATCTTCATAGGAGACCTGAAACGTTAGAGAAACATTCAGACAGTAATATGTGACTCATTCCTAGTATCCCCTCAACACAGCGTCAGAGTTAGAACTCGTGCAAGTTGGGAGAATACTGGAGTCGCATACAGCTCTAATGTTCTTGGAAGATTACATACCCGTGGTGCGTCTGATGGGAGTGGGAAGGTGATAACAAGTCATCGAGAACGCGCGTTATATTAGTGTCGCATCCGGCCCCATGTGGCAGCGGCCCCGTGTGGCAGCGGCCCCATGTGGCAGCAAGGTCCCGGATACCTCACGTTAGATACCATTCGGCCGGGCGAATTTTTTTGGGGCTTGGTTATTTCAAGTCCCGGATAAATATCCCGGATAAATTCTAGATTCACGTGCTTGACTATTTAGTACACGTGCCGTGGCTATCCTGCACGTGAGTTTGCAGGTGTCTGGCACTTGTCACAGTGCAATTCCCCGTCTGTTCAATTTCGCGCTCTTTTCAGCTGAAAGCATGTTAGAAACTTCCTGCTTCTGTTTCATTCACGTTGGAGAAGAGGTTAGCTAGTAGTAATTAGCGAAGGCACTTCCGCTAGGAAACCTTACGTAGCAGGAGCTGTCTAGGCTGCGCCTCACGTTGTACATTTGACCTGCGTAGATCTGTAAGAGAGCTATCCCGTCAAGATTGCACTAGGCTGATCTTCCCTCATGTCAGCCCAGAGAAAAAAAGCATCATTTGCGTGACTGGAACTAATCAGTTCAGTGATCCACACAACAGAAGCATGATGCCCAGCCATTCTACCTGTACAACATGCAGTAGAGCATTGAGTAGGACGGAGAATGAATCTAGCGAAAAGGCTTTGAACAGGCATTATTGTGCATCATTTCTATTTGGAATCTTTGATCTGGATGCAATGCATGAATTCCTTGAAATTCATGAAGTCAAGAGAATAGCATCAGAGGTCAATAACTTAATTAATAAATTGTGCACAGATAGCATATAGCAACTTTCTAACAAATCTAAATACAACACGCGCGCACACACACACATTGCCACACACACACACACTGTCACACACACACACACACTGTCACACACACACACACACACACACTGTCACACACACACACACACACACACACACACACACACACACAGCTACTTACAATGTGCATGCATGTACCTGTCACTATTGCACCAGAACTAATGTTCTATCAGTAATGATAACCATTCAACTTTTTAATAGGTCCTTTAGGAAGAAAAATGGTTTGGTCAGACCTATAACCTTCCAAAGAATTTGAATCTAGAACACCCTGACAATCATGCTTTACAAACGTTCAAGGAGCTATTGCTAAATCAATCTGCATCTGCAACAGTATGTGCTGGTCTTAGTAACAGCCAATTGTCAAAGTTAGCATGTAATAGATGGTTGTCAGATTAACTGCTAGAGTGTCTTGCTAACATCGTGAACCTGTCATCAGAAGATTCTTTGTGCCTTGTACTATCAGAGTACAACAAAGCAAGACTTCAAGACTATATTACAACAGCACTCCATGGAAGAACCAGCATTCGACTAGCTTTTTGGATTATAAATGTGCAAATTGACCCTATGTCAGGCACTGCTGTAGCATCCAATCGACTATTAACAGGAAACCACTGGACTGTTGTTGCTACTGACTTTGATGCCAAACTCTCCTTCTATGGTGATTCCCTTGGCTACCCGGTTCCAACTAACCTAGTCGTCGAAACCCAGCAAGTATTCACTGAATTGAACAAGCTTCTTAACCCTTTACGAACGTTCCGCTAAGTTCCCTCCCTCTATGACCTTTGCACTACTATGTCACGCCTATAATTATCTAGCGCGCGTCTTTATAGTCTAGCGCGCGCATAACAAAATACTATTTGCAACTGTAGCAACATTATAGAAGTAAAAATAACAATTCTGACACGTATGAAATGTACATAAATTGATCTTTTGAATGACACAACTTTTGTAACTACCTCTAACTGTTTCAATATTTTATTTCGTCTAACTGTTTATTTTACCTCTATTATGCATAACAATCCAATCAAGTTGATTGACTATTTGAAAAAATATTGATATGCAAAATGCTAAACCAATACAAATTATTTGCAGCAGTGACTTCACGCTTTCAATTATATAGACATATATACACATAATCCAACACTAAAAAAACTGTTACTATATACAAATCGTAAAAAATAACATAGATCACCTAATACAACACTGTATAAATGAAATATACAACAATATATAAATAGAAATATACAACAATATATATAGAAATATACAACACTATAACTATAAATATACAATATACACAGTCACAGTGTGGCAATTCTCAGTCATCCTCAGTGTGATATTTTATAAAGCACTGTCGCTCAGCAGATGACACACAGAGGGGTACGTTGCATTCTTGGCAGCGATACCTGGTCTTTGAGTTATGCCTGCCTTCAGATCCGTTGCTATGTGCGTTGCTATGGGCATAACTCAAATTCTTGCCAACTCCTAACATCCAAACTTGGAAAACACTTACTGAAACGTAAAAACTAAACAGCGCATAGCAAAAAACGAAACGAATAGACATCAAACTGTTTTACATACCGATGTCTACCACAACATACGGGTACACAGCCATAGCAACCGAACACTCATGCGTTGCTATGCGCATAACTCAAATTCTTTCCAACGGCTAACGCCCAAACTTGCAAAACAGGTACTACAAACGTTACTGAACAACGTATCGCAAAAAAACCAGATGATTAGACCACAAAACGTTATACTTACAGCGTAGCGTCATCGCTGTCTTCTTCGACGGGTAGCGCTTCTTCGTTGTCCGTCGCGTCACAGTCGGACGACGATTCCGAAGTCATCGACGCATTATCGCCATCGACAACCTCGTCATCAGTTGTTTGGAGCTGAAAAATAGAAACCAAATCGGCAACAGGCAGCGAAGCCCCAACTTGACATAAGCGCTGCGACATCCGGTCGAGAGAAAATTATGACCAAGCCGCATGCGCCGTTAAAAATTTTCCCGTATGTGTAGACACGCCTCAAAGGTGTGTCTAACAGTGAAAAATATTTTGATTGGCTACAAACGTTCAGGAAAGTGGATATTCGACGATGAAGTCACGTGGCCGGAAACAGACCATGACGTCAGAGGTGTGCAAACTGCGATATCTAGCGATTAGGAGAACGTAGACTCCTCAAAGTAGGTTCATTCGAAAGATAATTTAATAGCGAATCGTTTAGGCTATAATTTATAAACATTGACAAAGGCTCCTTTGCAGGAAACCGGAATAGCAAAGCCGGGTACTGACCGGAGGTGGAGACAAGGTACGCGCGTTACCGACGTCACTCCACGTGATGACCTACGTAGCGCGCGTAATAAATGGTCAGTAATAGAACACATTACAACTGCATATCCAATATTAGCCTTAGGGTTAGGGTTAGGGTTAGGGTTAGGGTTAGGGTTAGGGTTAGGGTTAGGGTTAGGGTTAGGGTTAGGGTTAGGGTTAGGGTTAGGGTTAGGGTTAGGGTTAGGGTTAGGGTTAGGGTTAGGGTTAGGGTTAGGGTTAGGGTTAGGGTTAGGGTTAGGGTTAGGGTTAGGGTTAGGGTTAGGGTTAGGGTTAGGGTTAGGGTTAGGGTTAGGGTTAGGGTTAGGGTTAGGGTTAGGGTTAGGGTTAGGGTTAGGGTTAGGGTTAGGGTTAGGGTTAGGGTTAGGGTTAGGGTTAGGGTTAGGGTTAGGGTTAGGGTTAGGGTTAGGGTTAGGGTTAGGGTTAGGGTTAGGGTTAGGGTTAGGGTTAGGGTTAGGGTTAGGGTTAGGGTTAGGGTTAGGGTTAGGGTTAGGGTTAGGGTTAGGGTTAGGGTTAGGGTTAGGGTTAGGGTTAGGGTTAGGGTTAGGGTTAGGGTTAGGGTTAGGGTTAGGGTTAGGGTTAGGGTTAGGGTTAGGGTTAGGGTTAGGGTTAGGGTTAGGGTTAGGGTTAGGGTTAGGGTTAGGGTTAGGGTTAGGGTTAGGGTTAGGGTTAGGGTTAGGGTTAGGGTTAGGGTTAGGGTTAGGGTTAGGGTTAGGGTTAGGGTTAGGGTTAGGGTTAGGGTTAGGGTTAGGGTTAGGGTTAGGGTTAGGGTTAGGGTTAGGGTTAGGGTTAGGGTTAGGGTTAGGGTTAGGGTTAGGGTTAGGGTTAGGGTTAGGGTTAGGGTTAGGGTTAGGGTTAGGGTTAGGGTTAGGGTTAGGGTTAGGGTTAGGGTTAGGGTTAGGGTTAGGGTTAGGGTTAGGGTTAGGGTTAGGGTTAGGGTTAGGGTTAGGGTTAGGGTTAGGGTTAGGGTTAGGGTTAGGGTTAGGGTTAGGGTTAGGGTTAGGGTTAGGGTTAGGGTTAGGGTTAGGGTTAGGGTTAGGGTTAGGGTTAGGGTTAGGGTTAGGGTTAGGGTTAGGGTTAGGGTTAGGGTTAGGGTTAGGGTTAGGGTTAGGGTTAGGGTTAGGGTTAGGGTTAGGGTTAGGGTTAGGGTTAGGGTTAGGGTTAGGGTTAGGGTTAGGGTTAGGGTTAGGGTTAGGGTTAGGGTTAGGGTTAGGGTTAGGGTTAGGGTTAGGGTTAGGGTTAGGGTTAGGGTTAGGGTTAGGGTTAGGGTTAGGGTTAGGGTTAGGGTTAGGGTTAGGGTTAGGGTTAGGGTTAGGGTTAGGGTTAGGGTTAGGGTTAGGGTTAGGGTTAGGGTTAGGGTTAGGGTTAGGGTTAGGGTTAGGGTTAGGGTTAGGGTTAGGGTTAGGGTTAGGGTTAGGGTTAGGGTTAGGGTTAGGGTTAGGGTTAGGGTTAGGGTTAGGGTTAGGGTTAGGGTTAGGGTTAGGGTTAGGGTTAGGGTTAGGGTTAGGGTTAGGGTTAGGGTTAGGGTTAGGGTTAGGGTTAGGGTTAGGGTTAGGGTTAGGGTTAGGGTTAGGGTTAGGGTTAGGGTTAGGGTTAGGGTTAGGGTTAGGGTTAGGGTTAGGGTTAGGGTTAGGGTTAGGGTTAGGGTTAGGGTTAGGGTTAGGGTTAGGGTTAGGGTTAGGGTTAGGGTTAGGGTTAGGGTTAGGGTTAGGGTTAGGGTTAGGGTTAGGGTTAGGGTTAGGGTTAGGGTTAGGGTTAGGGTTAGGGTTAGGGTTAGGGTTAGGGTTAGGGTTAGGGTTAGGGTTAGGGTTAGGGTTAGGGTTAGGGTTAGGGTTAGGGTTAGGGTTAGGGTTAGGGTTAGGGTTAGGGTTAGGGTTAGGGTTAGGGTTAGGGTTAGGGTTAGGGTTAGGGTTAGGGTTAGGGTTAGGGTTAGGGTTAGGGTTAGGGTTAGGGTTAGGGTTAGGGTTAGGGTTAGGGTTAGGGTTAGGGTTAGGGTTAGGGTTAGGGTTAGGGTTAGGGTTAGGGTTAGGGTTAGGGTTAGGGTTAGGGTTAGGGTTAGGGTTAGGGTTAGGGTTAGGGTTAGGGTTAGGGTTAGGGTTAGGGTTAGGGTTAGGGTTAGGGTTAGGGTTAGGGTTAGGGTTAGGGTTAGGGTTAGGGTTAGGGTTAGGGTTAGGGTTAGGGTTAGGGTTAGGGTTAGGGTTAGGGTTAGGGTTAGGGTTAGGGTTAGGGTTAGGGTTAGGGTTAGGGTTAGGGTTAGGGTTAGGGTTAGGGTTAGGGTTAGGGTTAGGGTTAGGGTTAGGGTTAGGGTTAGGGTTAGGGTTAGGGTTAGGGTTAGGGTTAGGGTTAGGGTTAGGGTTAGGGTTAGGGTTAGGGTTAGGGTTAGGGTTAGGGTTAGGGTTAGGGTTAGGGTTAGGGTTAGGGTTAGGGTTAGGGTTAGGGTTAGGGTTAGGGTTAGGGTTAGGGTTAGGGTTAGGGTTAGGGTTAGGGTTAGGGTTAGGGTTAGGGTTAGGGTTAGGGTTAGGGTTAGGGTTAGGGTTAGGGTTAGGGTTAGGGTTAGGGTTAGGGTTAGGGTTAGGGTTAGGGTTAGGGTTAGGGTTAGGGTTAGGGTTAGGGTTAGGGTTAGGGTTAGGGTTAGGGTTAGGGTTAGGGTTAGGGTTAGGGTTAGGGTTAGGGTTAGGGTTAGGGTTAGGGTTAGGGTTAGGGTTAGGGTTAGGGTTAGGGTTAGGGTTAGGGTTAGGGTTAGGGTTAGGGTTAGGGTTAGGGTTAGGGTTAGGGTTAGGGTTAGGGTTAGGGTTAGGGTTAGGGTTAGGGTTAGGGTTAGGGTTAGGGTTAGGGTTAGGGTTAGGGTTAGGGTTAGGGTTAGGGTTAGGGTTAGGGTTAGGGTTAGGGTTAGGGTTAGGGTTAGGGTTAGGGTTAGGGTTAGGGTTAGGGTTAGGGTTAGGGTTAGGGTTAGGGTTAGGGTTAGGGTTAGGGTTAGGGTTAGGGTTAGGGTTAGGGTTAGGGTTAGGGTTAGGGTTAGGGTTAGGGTTAGGGTTAGGGTTAGGGTTAGGGTTAGGGTTAGGGTTAGGGTTAGGGTTAGGGTTAGGGTTAGGGTTAGGGTTAGGGTTAGGGTTAGGGTTAGGGTTAGGGTTAGGGTTAGGGTTAGGGTTAGGGTTAGGGTTAGGGTTAGGGTTAGGGTTAGGGTTAGGGTTAGGGTTAGGGTTAGGGTTAGGGTTAGGGTTAGGGTTAGGGTTAGGGTTAGGGTTAGGGTTAGGGTTAGGGTTAGGGTTAGGGTTAGGGTTAGGGTTAGGGTTAGGGTTAGGGTTAGGGTTAGGGTTAGGGTTAGGGTTAGGGTTAGGGTTAGGGTTAGGGTTAGGGTTAGGGTTAGGGTTAGGGTTAGGGTTAGGGTTAGGGTTAGGGTTAGGGTTAGGGTTAGGGTTAGGGTTAGGGTTAGGGTTAGGGTTAGGGTTAGGGTTAGGGTTAGGGTTAGGGTTAGGGTTAGGTGTTTGGGTTAGGGTTAGGGTTAGGGTTAGGGTTAGGGTTAGGGTTAGGGTTAGGGTTAGGGTTAGGGTTAGGGTTAGGGTTAGGGTTAGGGTTAGGGTTAGGGTTAGGGTTAGGGTTAGGGTTAGGGTAGGGTTAGGGTTAGGGTTAGGGTTAGGGTTAGGGTTAGGGTTAGGGTTAGGGTTAGGGTTAGGGTTAGGGTTAGGGTTAGGGTTAGGGTTAGGGTTAGGGTTAGGGTTAGGGTTAGGGTTAGGGTTAGGGTTAGGGTTAG
>NC_085091.1:0-22500 GCF_963422355.1 Corticium candelabrum
GAGAGAGAGAGAGAGAGAGAGAGAGAGGAGGGAGGGAGGGAGAGAGAGAGAGAGAGAGAGAGAGAGAGAGAGAGAGAGAGAGGAGGGAGGGAGGGAGGGAGAGAAAGAGAGAGAGAGAGAGAGAGAGAGAGAGAGAGGAGGGAGGGAGGGAGGGAGAGAGAGAGGTGTCATAGACGAAGCAAAATATAAAACAAGGTTATAGTTTATCAGCTTACTTTGTCTCAGAACTGGGATCTGACAAGACACATGATCTGCCACTCTGGCTTATCACAGGCAGATCAGTCTGACGTTCCAGCAGTGCAACACGTACAGTAGCTATATCCACTGTCTAAACAACACTTTGCTCACTACATAGTAATGGCAATTATACCAAGTAAATAATTCAAATAAATAGCAACAACAGGCACACTTCTATAATGATATTCTAATTATTATTGTATTAAATTATGATATTGTACTTGATATTGTATTTCAATTATGATATTATGTTTGCAAGCAGGTACAAATCCACTGTCAATAACAGGCATCTTTTCTATACACACATTGTATAGAATGTGCTTGAAGATTTCCATTCTAGCACCAGTGAAGCATGCCTGTTGCAGTTACTAGAATCTTTACTTTGGCACTTGACTGAAGTAGATGCAAGTAACAGTAATCTCATAAATCAGCTACAGTGACACAATGTATGGTATCCTACTAACTAAAATAAATGCACACGCAACTACTGAGACAATAATGCTTAAAATATTGTGAGCTAGCTGACTAACCCATTCTTCATTTAAATAAATTAACTCATTAATTGCTAAAATCTTAGTAAACACCTAGACCACTTAAGTGAGTTATTTACACCATCAGAGTTATCCATGCATGAATAGACTGTCTTATCTTACAAAGTTGAAGTGAAAACATTTAATGCTAAGCAACATGTTCAAGATTCATCAACAAATTGGATGCAAGAACTAGGAAGTCACTTGAGAAACAAATAGTTATAGACGATCTATACATTATAAATGTACTAAACAAGACATACCTAGTAACTACTAATCATCAAATGTGCAAAAGACTTCCAAATTTAATAACGTCTTTGAATTTAATGTCACAATCAAGAATATCACTGAAAAGTCACTATTTACTATGACTTACACCATACAAAAACCCTACAAAATCTAGAATAAAAATCGTTGCAGAAACTAACATTGGAAGAGCTTTCCAGTTTAGTCAGTGTATTTCATTATTTACCACAAACAACTAACTTCATTTTATATGCCACAAATTCTGTTCTTCTGACCTACCAGTCTCAACAGTCATCTTCAAGTCATCCTAACCCTACCTTGTAAGCTCTTCCCAATACTCTCCCAAAAATGCTTCCTGAACAGCTGGCAGCTACTTAAAAAAACCTGCTCACTTAATTATTTGACAAGCATCCTCCAACGACTATTTAAGACAAATTGTTAGCAGTACTAAGATTTCTAGCGACTTAAACGAGACTGGGAATACTGCACAATCTCTTGTACTACTATAGCACTAAGTGCCAAGCAAGCAAATAAGCTAATCCTAATTTGTAGTATCACAATTAAGTGTGTGCAACAAGACTTCTTACTACAAGCAGTGGCAATTCTCCTAATGCAATTTGGCGAGGTGTCTTCTTAAAAAGCTAAACAATTAAACACATACTCGTTTGCAAATTACAGATATGACAAATAACATCATTGATGCCACAAATATGTCCTTACCTCTCGAGGTGGTGTAGTCACTAACTGAATTAGAAAATTTTTCTCAGCCTGAGTAAAAGCTGATTGTTGAGAGGCCGCAGTTGGTCGATCATCATCAAACTAGCAGCACTCATTATCAAGCATGTCATTAAAAGCAACAACTCTGTTATATTACTGTTTCTTATATTAGGGTCAAAATATTAGCAAAAACAAATTGCTTCATTTTAATGTGGAATGACCATGCAAATGCATCTGCCTGTCTGTCCGGCAATACATGTATTACCATGCATATTATATATCAGTGCTATTCCATATTAATGAATTAAACATTTGAGTCCAACAATCCACAGTGAGGCACAAAATAAACTCTAACTATAGTAACTAAAACAGTGGTTTCACCCTTGCTTCCACAGCTATGAGCCGTTTAAAAGTCAACTTCTTGCAAAGTGAATTTAGACACCAATTTTTTCTTCCAACAGCGCTACTTGTAAAATCTATCCAAACTCCTACAACCAACTGTGGCTTCATATGACCACAGCTACAAATAGTCTGTAATCATCATGTTACAAGAGTTATAATTATCACCCTCAGTTCCAAATGCATATACTAAAAACCACATTTGATAAACTTTTGATTGAAACAAGCTTAATTAAGTAGAGTCTTCTGTTCTAATAAGCTTCTGTTTTCAACTGCCTCAAAAATTTCTGTTTTCAATCAGATGCATGTGTGTGTGTGTGTGTGTGTGTGTGTGTGTGTGTGTGTGTGTGTGTGTGTGTGTGTGTGTGTGTGTGTGTGTGTGTGTGTGTGTGTGTGTGTTATTTGTGTTATCTGTATTATATACAAATATATGGGTGTCACTTAATATATATATATATATAATGTGTCCCTCACCGCCAATAGCTGAGCAAAGAAAGCTGCAAATGGGCTGGTAGATATTGGCTCAGCACGAAACATATCATAGAGAAGGAACAATGCCGCTACTCTTTGTGAGCTCCCTGGCAAAAGATCTTGCTCGTTCAACAAGAGAACCTACAACAGAAATCATCACGATCCCTTCATCGTTCATTCACACTACACGAATAGTATTGCCTAATGACAAAGAACATGACAGCAAGCAATTGCAACACATGCGACGTTAACTGCACGCAGTACAATTAATAGTGCAC
The DNA here is from genome assembly GCF_963422355.1 of Corticium candelabrum. Lineage (NCBI taxonomy): Eukaryota > Metazoa > Porifera > Homoscleromorpha > Homosclerophorida > Plakinidae > Corticium > Corticium candelabrum. The sequence continues at coordinate 2,879 of NC_085091.1, forward strand.
AGACGGCAACGTACAGTGCCATACCAGAGCAGTTCCCATTTTGAAATGATCGGGTCTGTTGAAAGATCGCTGGAACATCAAAGACAATGTTTCCAAAGGCATGGAAGCCAGTCCTTCTTCAGACAACAAGCTGAAAAACAACAATACGACTCAACTGCACTCAAAACAAAAGAACGTCGCTACCTAAGAAGTGCAGAGAACTCTTTAGAAGATAAAGCCATGTTATCACAACTTCTGGTCCTTCTCTAACTTATTCTCCGGGACTTGTAGCACATCCGGGATCTACAAATACGCTTAGTTTGCTACGTCGTGTTTCTGGTATGTCGAACAGTGCTGAGAATACGGCAGAGCAGAAGATGCCTAGTATTGACTGTGATCGGCAAAGATTTCCTTTCTGTGTTGTGTGGACGCCTCTTCCTCTTCTAACGTAAGAATATGTAATTGTACAATTTCAGGTAAATTAATTAATGTCAGGTAAATTGTTGAGTCTAAAAAAATTTTGTGAGCTAGTCTACCGCACGCTACCTTTCCCGTACTTGAAATTCGAGCAACTCGCTTCTCGTTTCGTGTGTTAATTGTCGTGTTGTGGTGTCTCATGCCCATTTGTCGTTTGTAAGCTCTTGAGGACTGTACACGTCACTTCTCTAGACAACAATTTGCTGTATATGTCTGTATGGGATGTCTCCTAGCAATATCTAGTTCAGTTGTATCTAGATATTATCCCGGATGTTTGATCATGGCAACTGCAGCGGTCTGATGTAGCTTCGTTACTTCCGCTGTGTTGTTTATATTAGTACTTTATTCGCTTCCTCTGCCTCTAGTCCTTTCCTCTAACACTGTCCTTCACCACAGTTTGAAGCAGTTCTAGACGTTTTGCGGGAATAATATTTTTTAATCTCTACGACCATTACGTCGAGTGAGTGGTTATCGATCATTTGGTCTCAGTAACTATGATTGCTGTCAGTTTGTCTCAGTCAACAACTGCTGATGGCAACTGCGAGTGTTCAGATGACGACGACGACAACTTCGGCTCTTCGAATCCTGTCAGATCCAGATCAGGTACATGTAGGTGTACTCTCTGTGACAAAGTAGTCAGCAATGATTCTTTTTGGCAACATATAAATGTGGAACATATTACAAGACAGTCGTTTCCAGGTGCCAGCTTTCTTGACGCTCACAAACAAAATGCATGCTCTATGTGTGGCTTCGTATATTTTCGTCACTGGAAATACTGTTGTTGTATGCAAGGAGCAGGAAAAAACCAAGATGCAGGGGTCTGATGGTCAAACCAAGTGAATCCAAGTGGTTTCCTAACATGACTGCTTCGTCTCGTGGATTCCCTGAACCAGACAAGACTAATAGTGCTTGTTACACCAGCTCATTTGACTCAAGTGATAATTGGCAAGCGAAGCAAGCCTCTCTCTCTTGTCATGTCAATTGAGGTCGAGATATGTTATATTTATATATATATATATATATATATATATATATATATATATATATATATATAAACTATATTGAAAGAATCCATGTCATAGCTAAACAAAGCTAACTTATCTACTATCAATTTAGCATTGTACTGCCAAAGCTTACATGACAACTGCTTGTGTAAATTACATAAAGTTCTACTAAAAGTCAATCCGTTGAACAGAGATGTTTTCTTCGCAATGGATTTCAGAACCTCCAGGCTATGCATTGACCACACTCCATAAGTTTCAACTATTAGAGGATAGAAAATCTCCCCTGCAGCTGCAACGTTCTCATCATGTCAAAGATCTTTCTCACATTCCCCAGCTTTATCAGCCACACCTGCTTTACTTGCAGCGTTGATAATGTGAGAAGGGCCAAATGAATTGCTGACCGACACATCAAAATAGGCAGGTTTGCCCTGAGAAGTCAGGTGATAAACATCACCCGGTCTATCAAAGGACAGAGTCGAACATCCTTGTTCACGACGTGTACCGGTAGTTTCCTTCAAGAGACAGTGGTAGATAACATCACATACAGCATCATGACGTTTAATTCTCAACAGTCCGCAACCAAGGGCATGGTCGCCATGTTCATCAAGGACATGATTACATGTACATCTGTATGATGTGGGATGACGTGGAAATACAGCTATTCCTAGACGTAATCGCAAGGCAACAACAAACTCCTGAGGGGACATGGCTAGGCCGAGACTGCGGTTAGGAATTGCCCTCAACCAAGCCCCCGAGTGAGGAGTTGTCACTGCTTTCAGTCGTGCTTGATCACGTAGGCTGAGACAGCTTTCTTCAATATTACATTTCGCATTGGTATCCAAGATCTGCTAGATATCATGTTGAGTAGAAACTGGTGTTATACAGTCACTGAAGCCCGGAAGAATACTTGCCAGATGTTGTTGGCATTGAGTTTCACCAGGGATGATCAGGTCAACGCTTTTTCCAAGTTGGTATGATGGGTCGTCTTCAAGGATCGATATTGGCATTGAATTGTGTCGTAGCCAAAATGACAGCTGACGTGATGAATTGCAGCTTCCAGTAAATGCTGCAGAGGAAGCTCTGCTGGCCTCTTGAAGGCCTACACCACCAAGGCGAATGGGAAGGGTTGCCTGTAGCCATGTCTGGTCCAAAATAGATGAGGCAGTCAGCGTTTCAAAGCTTCGTCGTAAGCCAGCATCAAACCTGAGCAAGTCATCAAAAATTTTGAGAGGTGGCACTGTTCTGATAATATGATTCATCTTGCATGAACCAAGGCAACTCGTGAGGAGATGTAGTTCCACCTGAGGGTCATCCAGCACTGACAACTGAATCTGTTGGTGCAGAATTTTGTCAATCCGTTTGGATACGGAACTAACAAAATAAGTATCTGATCCGTAAACTGGAGAGCCAAGAAAATCAACACCATTGGAGACCCGAACAGTGCGCTGAATCTCAGGATCAAATTCGGGGAAATCCTGGTCTCCAGAAGGCCAGAATATCTCGCATTTGTTCACATTCACATGTAGGCCAAAGGATGGTCCCCTAGACAGCAAGATATCCAGGAGATGAGCTATAGCATGATGAGAGCCCACGAAAGCACCATCGTCAAGGTACCATAACTGAACATTGATACCTTTGGAAGTCCCAATGTCATCTAACAGTTCTAGAAAAGCTAGTGAGAAAAGCAACGGTCCAAGTGTGTCACCCTGCTGTACTTCAGCGGAGGACTTGATCCAGGCATCACCAAACCGGAGAAAACCTTCACAATGGTAGCACCACTGCGACCAACCATAGAGAGAAGGAAAGTCACAGTGCAAGCGTTGCAGGAAGGAAGAGCGATGGCATTCATTGAATGCGTTAGACATGTCAATTTTCAGACAACAAAGATTAGGATCAGAACCATGAGTTGTAATATATGACGACAAGGCATGAACAGCTGCGTCCAGACCTCCAGGCACCCCGACACCAATCTGGCCATATGGTAGGAATATATCAGGTAATTCTAATTTAACTGCCCAACAGCAAAGACGACTAATAAGATGTCGTAGAACTTCACCGACTGCTATCGGGCGTATTCCACCTTGCTTCTTCACAAGTGCTGTCAAAGGAGCCCCAGACAGCCAAGGGGCTATTCTACGGTCAGCTCTCCCAGACAGGAAATAGACTATCAGAACAGTTAGGTTGTTGAAGCATTCCTTAGATGATGGAAAAGTACAGCCTTCGATTGCATCCAGCAGGTGTTGGCTATGTAGTTGAGAGGCTCCAGGGCTTGAAGCTCGAGGAAATGCCGTCAAAGCGGCAAGAACCAACTCCGAATTAACACTGAGTGGTGGAGGGATGTCATCAATGAAGCCTGGAAGGACGTGTTGAGGGTGGCGTTGCTGTAACTGACTGAGAACGTCGATGTCGTCTGGTGCAGCAGTGCCCAATGAGGAAAGCGAGCACATGGCATTCCCATATCGACCCTCTCTAGCCAGAGCTAGGGCACGTTTTCGATTGTGGATACTCTGGGTGGTGAGGTTATTTCCATGTTTTTGAGACAGCGAACAATTAGCATCCAATCTGGCGTCTTTTCAGAGAGACAAGAGATCTCCTGACTGCCATACTTCCAAACGTGACATCAAGATAGCTTTAATACATGTCGTTTTTTCTTTCCTCCCTTTGGGGGCATCTCAAAACCGCCTTAGCTAACATGAACAAGCGGGCAAACCCCCAGATTCCATGATAGATAGCATTCCTGAACTCAACTGCAAGAACTTCAGCTAAGTTAGGACGCACAGACTGGGGAATATGACCAATAGTCTTGACAGGCAAAGTAGAGATCTCCTTCATGAGAGCATCAAACAAGAATGACTCATTACTGCATGGACTTGAGAGACTCGCTGCTGACGTGATGGCTTCTAGCACTACGTCATCGAAGTTGGCTAGAATATCATTAGGCTCAACAGGTACATCAATCAGAGCAAGTACTTTTTGTACCACGTGGTCAACTACGTTGCTTGCCACGTGGTCACCTCCCACAAGAGACGCCATTTTGGAGAGCCACGGAGACGTATCAGGAATCATCATTTTTCCTCCACACCGCGCACGGTCAGATCATTGAGACCGATGGCAAACCTTCCAGTGTTTTGAGTAGCAAAAGCCGCAAACAGAGCACAGATTCCGGCCACTCTCAGACAGAAACGGCAACGATGGGAATACGAGACGAGAGATGTGTTCCACATTAATATGTTGCCATTTTGAAGCATCAGATGAAAAGTTACTCGAACAAAGAGGACAGCAGAACGACTGACCTGAATCTGAACAACCAGAAGTGTCCTCGTCGTCCTCCATCACAAATATATATATATATATATATATATATATATATATATATATATTTAATTTTTTTAAACTATATTAAAAGGATCCATGTCATAGCTAAACAAAGCTAACTTATCTACTATCAAATTTAGCATTGTACTGCCAAAGCTTACATGACAACTGTTCGTGTAAATTACATAGAGTTCTACTAAAAGTCAATCTGTTGAACAAAGATGTATTCTTCGCAATGGATTTCAGAACCTCCAGGCTGAACATATATATATATTTATATATATTTATATATTTATATGCATACGTCAGCACTTGTCATATGGATTTACGGAAAGACGGATCGACAAAACGACGATGCCGCATGAATGCAATTTTGACTCCGTAACATATGTGCTCAAAATTGAATCAAAGGTCTCCTTTCGAGGGGTCGACTCAATTATAATTTCTTGGTGATAAGAATGAAATGACTCTCGATTTTGCTTCCATACGCGACTAATAAGAAAATAACATTGATGCGTGACAAAAGGAACTGAAAGGAAAAGCTAGAAGAAGAGAAAAGTCTGTTTTCTGAGTTTCTGCGCGTTACTTTGACAGAAATTATTGCTACGCAACTATTGTTACGCAATTACGCGACCATTGTTATGCGACTAGCTAAGTAAATGAGTGAGACAATTGAAGCGTGAACGAAGAATTGAAGACAACGAGGAGAAGAGCAAGTGAAAGTCTGTTTTCTGAGTTCCCGCGTTTTGTTGACAGCGATCTGTAAGACCGTTACTTGCCCAAGTACTGGCTATTGAACTGCAGCATGGATATTCGGATGGACTTTGGGGCTTTGTGAGATTGTTTATCTTTGCGAAGTGCATTCTTAGAACACCCAGGGGTGGAAGGAAAAAGAGACATGATGTTTCATCTTCTCGTTTACATCGCTGACAAGAAGGTCAACTTGTCGATTTATGGAGGCAAGCCAGAAATGATGCAGCTCCTTGTATTTTTCAAAACAACTTTACAAAGAAAAGAAACATTACTTGTTCTATCAATCTAGCACAGGAAGGTCATTATGGTGATGGTATACGTGCTCTCACTTCCACTGGTTGTGCTCCTCATCATGACAAAGATGTGCTTGATGAACTTAAACAACATCATCCTGAATGTGACCTCCCCCATGTTTCTGACGACATGCCTCCAAGTTGGCATGTGATTTGACCTCAGTTCTCAATGCTTTGAAGGCTTTTCCCAGAGGTACATGTGTACCAGCCCAGAGGGTTCACAACTTAGAGCATAGCACTTGTTGGATGCAGTAGCCGGATCTGTAGCTCCAGCCTCGCAGACTTGCCTGGATCAACTTACAAAGTTCATGTGTGTGACACTTTCAGGAAGCTTGAATTCTCTTATTACTCCTTGGCTTATCGGAGCACCCCTCACTGCCTTATGCAAGGAGAATGGAGATTATAGGCGAATTGTGGTGGGGGAAGTTTTATGGCGTTTGTCAAGTTGTATCTGTTGTGCAGCTGCAAAATCACGTTTGCCAGATCTTTTTATGCCATATGGACAAGTTGGAGTGGGAATAAAAGGGGGCATGGAAGCTGCTATACCCTTTACAAACTTTCATTGAAGAAAATGGTAATAACGAAGATCTATGTTGTGTGAAAGTTGACATGGCAAATGCATTTATTAATTGTGACTGCTCTTCATTTCTCAACCATCTTTAAAAAGAAATGCCAGATCTAGTGCCGTGGGTACAATGGTGTGGTACATCTGCAGGGGAACTCAGATTTGGTTCACATCGTATATTGTCTACAGCAGGGGTTCAACAAGGTGATCCACTGGGTCTGCTTCTGTTTTCTTTGGTCATACTGCAACTCTTGGATGATATTGGTCCTCTCTCAGGTATGCAATTGAATCTATGGTATCTTGATGACGGAGCGCGGTTTGCCAGTTATTGAACTCGATGTTGGAGAAAGACCCTTCATTTGGTCTCAAGCTCAATTTAGACAAATGTGAAATATTTTGGCCAACAGGTGACCAAATGTTCTCAGAATTTCCAACTGCTATGCGTCGGATCTGTTTGATCGAAAGTGGAGCAGAACTTCTTGGTTCTCCAATAATTGGGTCTGATCACTTTTTTGATGAGTTATTAGCAAACGTGTAAACAGTGTTCTTCAAAAGCAAAGTCGTTTACCTGATCTCAACAATTCACAAATTGAGTTCCATCTTCTTCGATCGTGTCTTGGTCTGTGCAAGATCAATCACATTTTTGAACTGTCCATCCTAACCACATCATGTCTCATTTTACTGCATTTGATGCAAGCCTACGTCATTCTCTGGAATTGATACATGCTTCTTTACCTAATCATGCATGGCAACAGGCATTTTACCCATGTGTTTGGGAGGTCTTGGTTTCAGACTAGCAAAAACAACTGCACCAGCAGCTTTCATTTCCAGTTGCAATTCTACCCGACAATTTCATTTTTGTTACTACAACTATGTTGAGACATTTGGTACGACCCACTTTACAACCACAACAACATCTGATGTCTCACTTTCTGGATACATACCTGGAGAAGATAAAGCTCACAGTCATTTTAGGAACATTTTTGCTGATTTTCATCGAGGTTACTACAGACTTATCATCTATGTCTCAGAAGTCTCTACAGTCACAGGTAAAGTGTTCCATCTTTGCTAATCTCAAGGAATCTCGCAGCCTTCGAGATAATGCTCGCCTACTAAACAACGTATCATCAATTCATGCCGCAGTCTGGTTGCTGGAAATTCCAAACCCAAAGTTAGACCTCACTATGGCTTCGCATGAATTTGTGATTGCAATCAAACTCTGGCTGGGAATTCCTATCTTTCCAGATTTTGCCAAGGCTATACGTAGTATGTGTGGACATACAATTGATTCATTTGGAGATCATCTCCTTGGGTGTGGTCGCAGTTCTCTACGATCCAGACGTCGTAATGCTCTTCGAGACATCATCTGTCACACGTTACTTGTTGATGATGATGCTGGTTCATGCCTTGAGGAGCAGTGCAGTAGCACTTCTTTCAATTGTCCTGGGAATGTCTATCATCCCAATTTCACAAACAGCAAGCCTGCTTATTCTGATGTTTCCATTTGGAATACCATGCACCCTTTGTACATTATACCATCTTCAACTTTGGCTGGAGCTGCTGCATTTGCTGGAGAGGAAGAAAAAGATGCTCATCACCAGGTGGACGTGGAAGCTGCAGGCGGATGTTTCTACCCTTTGATAGTTGAAACGTTTGGTTTTTGGACATCTGCTAGTTTAGCTACACTAAGAATAATTGCTTCTAAAACGATGACAAAAACTAGACTTTCATTTAGTCAAGCGTTTAGTAATTTGTTAGAACAATTATCTATTCATCTCTGGCAATTTAATGCTAGAATATTAAATGATAGATTAGATTTAGCAGTGGATGTAGAGTGGTGGGATTTACCCACTGTATAAATATATATATATATATATATATATATATATATATATATATATATATATAACAAAATGTATTGAATTTCTTTAGATGGCTGTTTCCTGTCATTGGTCACATGGGTATCTGCACTTCTGCTGGTGTGATCAGAGACTTTGCAGGACCTTACTATGTCTCGGTATGAGATATAGACATGCATGTAAATCACATCTCATACTTTACTTGTCATGTATTTTATGTCAATTGATAGGAAGATGAGATGGCATTTGGAAATCCAACAAAGTACCTACCTATAACTTGATTATATTGTCACCAACATCATCCACACATGTGATGTACATATAAATGTATAGATATTGGCAACTCACTCCGTATAAAACAAAAAAGGCAATTTGGGATGATGCAGTTCATCTGGCATCAGAGGAATACTCTCACAGAATGGTGTGTGTTACTTAGATGTGTCTAACTCTTCTAACTTACAATTATTATTAACAATTGTAGCACAATCTGTTTTGTGATAACTGCCACTCACATGTAGCAATGGCTCTTAATCTAATGCAATATGATGGCTCTTCATCTTGGAATATGTTCAAACTGACTTTCTTCATGTTGGTGTACAGTCAGTATGTTAGGTAAGTTGATATGATCTCGAGCATGAAGTCTACTGGTGCCAAGTGGTTCATGTACTTACCATGTGAATGTATGTTATGTTTGTGTCACAGTTTCTGGGCATTCGTAAAGACCTGGTTGCCGTTTGTTCTCATAGTTACTCTCATCATCCTTCTGGTTATTCTTTTGTAAAGGCAAACAACACTCAACAATAATAGCAATAGATTACTCTTGCCAGAGAGAGCTTGTCTGGACTCATTGTAAGTGATGTATATGTGTGGCTAGCTTTACTGGTTATATTGAAATGTAATGTAAGAATCCCTTACAAAAATTAATTGCAGTTATTTCCATACTTTAACAACACCATCTGCTGATGTTGTGATAACATAGTTGTAGCTTCCTTGAGCTATGGCTACATCGGTTATGCTGTCCATGTGACCAATAGGTGGAGGTTTCAACAGTGCTCGTTCTCTGTCATCGGTACTTTCTTCTTCATGAATCTTCTGATCTGATTCAATTAACACTTGGAGTCCATCAACAACTCGATGTTTGTATTGTACAGCTACATCGTATGAGTCTGTCCCAGAGTTGCACACAAGATGTGAATCAGTAGGTGTTGTTAGATCCCACAGTCTTAGGCGACGATCTGTTCCTCCCAACAAAAGATACGGACCAGAGTCAAACCAACCACAACACATACCATTGATACGTAAATTTCGTGATGAGGGCTATAATGAAACATACGTAAACATAACATGGTAACTTAGTATTATTTATTATTTATTATTATTCTTATCATTATTGTTCAACAAAAAGATCATCAAAGTTGTATTTCCTGCCTTTGAGTACACTTTGTGGCACAAATGTCTTTTCTGCCCACCATCCCTCAGTTATTCATACAGAGTACATTGCAGCTTTATAAGATCTCTGATCGGTGGCGTGCAACTCAAACCAAGTCAACAAAGCCAATCAGATGCAATCAGACATACAACAACCATAGTGGGGGAGATCGTTACGGCAGTCTAAAAGAAATATCTATACCTACAAAACCAGACTTCTTAATAAAAGTCTTTAACTAACTGCAATTGATGCCATTCAACAAAAATTAATATGATAACTGTGGATTGCCCCAATCTGCATGTGACCAAGCAAAGAATACACACAAGAATACTGGCTAACCAATCATTTTAATATAAACAGCCTTACATCTTGCTGCTGAGAGAGGGGTGGATTTCTGCTTGCCCAAAACACCTGATTTCTTTGGCCTGTTTCCATTGACCAGAGATCAACTTCATTGCTACCATGGCAAGAACTGAAGATGTGAGAGTTGACTTGGGGATGAGCCACAAGACGTTGAATGCTGTGGCCACCTGGGTGACTCCACGTCAGTACAGGCAACTGAAATCTCATGTCCCAACACACATGCATCCCAGATGAAGTGCCAAGTGTTAACCAACATTGACTTGGTGACACAGCAAATGAAGTAATCATCCCTAATATAACAAAATATATATTCTCCACCACAGCAACAAACTTCCATTGCTTGCCTTGTTTGAGATTGTTCTGCAATCGCCATGCAACATTCTGCGCTCGCACGTCATACCCAATCAACTCACCATGTACCGTAGCACAAGCGAGAACATTGGCCTTACCTTACATTGCAATAGAGAGTTAAATCAATGACAAGTCACATAATTGTTGGAATATTACAACAGATGAATACCTGTGTCAAAATAAGCCATCTCCACAACTCCATTGCCAGTTTCTTGAACATTGAGAGATAGGCGCAAATGATCGGTAATTTTCAGTGAGTTTGTTTCTTCCATCCGGTTCAGACTGTAATAAGTAAACACCTTAATTAATTAATTAATTGCAAAAGATACTCTAAACTGCTAAATTTTGAAACAAATGTAATTTCCTACTCCATACATCCCTGCTCCATGCACTTCTTAGTGTTTCCCACAGACAGCGTTTTCAAAGGGGCACATTAATATTAATAAGGATTAATATTAATAACCTATTAAGTAACCCAGTTACAGTCGGCGTCTATTTTTATTGCTGACCACCAAACTACTGCACTTTCGAAGTCAAAGACGCATGAGGGAAGCCCTTCAGCTGAAATCCTTATTAGTTTAACACGGTTCGTACGCTTTATCCAGGTTTATTGCAGGACAAACACTCCTCTCTAACGAACTCAAGAGGCACTACCTCTACATACATCCAGTCATTCTAATCTACTTATAATAAACAGTCTGTTACACCACCTCCTCCCTAAGGTTATTCGTCCCAAATTACATGTATCTATTGGGAGGTTTCCTGGCTCTTCGTAAACCATATCGTTTAGCTCCCGGGGAAAGCTTAGAATTCTGTTCCTCACAGGGCAGGTCTGGTTGCTGGACAGTTAAATTCTTCCTTTCCGGTCATTGTTCTGTGGTGGGCGGCTTGATTGGAAGGTCGGTTACTTTCATCGGTTCCTGACCCTGAGAGACTGTGGTTGCAGTCAACAACCTCTCGACCCATTTAGCTGGACAACCTGGGGCACGGCGCTTGTTACCATACCAGTAATAACCAGCAGGGAACCCAGCTAGACATCCACACACTCTAGAAAAGTGAACCTGAACAGGAGGGTCATCCGGAAAATATACCTTAGTAGCAGTCACGTTTGGCTCTTCACAGGATGCAACTCGATAGGGCCCATGCCAAGGGCGAGACAGCTTCAGTAACTTTCCAGACTCCTCCTGAGGGAAATGAACCAAAATCCAGTCCCCTACCTTGAAGTTAATGTCTGTAGATGCGTTCTTATCGTATTGTTCTTTGTATCTCCTCTGGGTGACCTGAATACTACTGACTGCAATTTGACGCGCATGTGACAGCGACAAGACAAGCTTCTCACGGTAATCAGAAACTTTGCTGGCCTGGATCTCCTCGGCGGTAGTAAAGCAGCTTCAGTCGGAGATCGACAATCAAAACCATACAGCAAGAACGAAGGTTTCTCTCCCGTCAACTCATGAGGTGTATTTCGGTATGCCCAAAGCAATCCAGATAAATATTTATCCCACTGGACACCAAACTGATCTACGTGTTTCCGAATCATGGTCTTCAAAGTCCAATTAAATGTCTCAACCATACCATCACACTCGGGATGGTAAGCAGTAGTGTTAATTTTTTTCGTTCCCAGTAACTGACAACAATCCAGCATTAGGTGCGATAACAGATTCATACCCCGGTCAGACAACAAAGCCTCTGGTACACCAAACATGGGGACAACCTGCTCAGCAAATAATCGAACAATGTGAACAGTTTGCTGATTAGGAATAGGATAAACCATTGGCCATTTAGTAAGAAAGTCTTGAAATACTAGCACATGCTTGTTACCACTTTCTGTCACCGGTAGGTCCATTACATCAACCCTGACAATCTGGAAAGCTCGCTGTACCAGAATAGGATGAAGAGGTGGCTTCAACTTCCCAACAACAGTTCCCGTCACTATACCACACTGTGGACAACTCTTGCAGTGCTCTCGGGTGTCCGAATACATTCCGTCCCACCACCAGTGTCGCAAAAGGACACTGTACAAACGGTTTCCTGAGAAGTGTCCTGCTATCAATCCACTATGATTTTCTCACATAATTTGCTCTCTGAGATGAACTGGGACAACTGCTCGCTTCCAATCACGATGCTTGGGGTCCACATAGTACAGGAAGCCTTGCTCCATAGTAAACAGTGATCCTAGTGCTACTACCTTCCTAGCCAGTTTAGTATCCGCTGGCAACTCTCCTTGTTCAACGAAGTCTACTAAGTGTTTCACATCCATATCTTTCCTCTGTTCCAGCCCAAAGTCGCATGTGGATGCTGGCTCATGGCTGGGTGCAGCTTCCTCTAACAGATGAGTAATAGTTGGCTCCGTAATACTGCACATCTTAGCCACTTGCACTTCCTTTACCGTCTCACTCATGACATCAACCTGTAGGTTCCTCAACAAGGCATCTGCAACACTATTCTCCTTTCCTGGTCAATAAACAATATCGATTTCCCGAATTCCAGAACCAAATACTCAAGTCCACCATCGTGCATGCTTCCCATTAGGGCTTGGTGTTCCTAAAACTGCCCTAACTGCAGAATGATCCGTATAAACCGTAACCTTGTGTCCATAAAGATAGGCATGAAAATGCGAAACAGCCCATACCACTGCAAGTGTCTCAAGCTCCGTGACGCTGTAATTCCTCTCCGCCTTGGACAGCGAGCGACTTGCAAATGCTACGGGATGTAGCCAGTTGTCAGACTGCTTCTGTGATAACACTGCTCCAAGTCCTAGAATACTGGCATCTGTCTGCAGAACAAATGGAACATCAAAAAATTCGGATACACCAAGATAGGGGCTTGGCTAATCTTTTGCTTCGGGGACTCGAATGCAGCCTGGCACTCCTCTGTCCACTGAAATATGGCATTTTTTCTGTCAATGCATGCAGAGGCATAGCTGTTGCAGCAAATTTGTGGATGAACCGACGATAATAAGAAGCCAACCCAAGAAACTGTCTGATTTGTGCAACCGTCTTTGGTTCAGGAAAACAGGGAACAGCTCGCACTTGGTCGGGATTTACCTTCAATCCTTGCGGTGTAATAACATGCCCTAAATATTTAACTTCCTGTCAAATAAATCGACACTTTGACAATTTCAGCTTCAAATTTGCCTCCTTCAATCGCTTCAGTACCAAGTCTAAGTGCTGCAAATGCTTCTCCAGCATTTCTGAAAAGACTATCACATCATCAATATACACACCAACTAAGTCAGATCCATGGTCAGGATTGAGCCCCATTAGAACACGTTGTATCAATCTTTGGAACACTGACGGTGCGTTGGTCAGACCAAAAGGCATCACCTTAAACTGATACAGCCCCTGGCGGGTGATGAATGCAGTCTTCTCCTTAGAATCCCGGTGGACCCTAATCTGCCAATAGCCTGATGCCAGATCTAATGTAGAAAAGTACTTGGATTTTCCCAACTGATCTAACAGATCATCGATCCTAGGCAGTGGGAACGTATCGAGCTTGGTTACCGAGTTTAACCCGCGGTAATCAATGCAAAAGTGAAGGGTTCCGTCTTTCTTCCGAACCAAAACAATAGGACTGGCCCATGGACTGCTCGAAGGCTCGATAACACCTGCCGTTTGCATATTCCTTAGCTGAGCAGCAACTTCTTTCCTCACTCCAAATGGCATTCTCCTTGCTGCTTGCTTAAGTGGAGTCGCGTCTCCTGTATGGATCTCCATTTCGACTAGGTTTGTCTCTCCTCATTCCCAATCTGATAAACAGAACACCTCGTGATGTTGCTTTAGTAAATCGCCTAGTAAACGTCTTTCTTCATTTGGCAGTTGAACGTCATCTCTCACAAACTCATCCAGTTGGTGCTGACGATGTGCAACTTCATCTGCCAACATAACTTCCCTGATGAAGACGTCATTTCCCTTCATAGATCTACCTATTGAACCATTTTCTCCTCCTGTAACTAGAGCAGTAATTGACTCAACGTCTACTGAAACAGCACTGCCTACTTCGGCTCCTTCCTCAAGTTTCATGGTGAATCCAAAGAAGTTGGACATGACCATCTGGACAGTTCCAGACAGCGATAGCTTGACAAGGCCATCATCCAGTGTAACTCCCGGCGCTTTCACCATTTCCCCTAAGGGTTCTACAAGAACTGTATCTGACATTGTGTGTCCGTTTCCAATCTGTACATTGACCAAAGCACTTTGGAATGGCAACAACCGAACAGATCCTATCGGCTTGACTCTGACAGTGGGTACTTTGACCTCGGACTTCTTCTGACGATTTCGCCAAATCTCCACTTTTGCATGATATGACACAATTCCAAGTTGATGGCAAACTCCTTCTAACAATAGAAGTTGGTCATGTGCATCCATCTTGATATACACAGGAGTCTTCATCTCCTTGTTCTTGAAACAGATGTTCAGATCCATGCGACCATCAATAGCAAAGGGTCGGTGATCATATGTGAGAGTATTCAATCCAGCTTCTGAAAATGCCTTCTCTTCAGTCTTGCCTCTCTTGCCAACCTCTTAAACATTTCTCCACCCATAATGGTGATATCTGCTCCACTGTCAACAATGCCATACATAGAAACTCCTTGCACTTCTACTTTTACACATCTTGGTCAGCTATCGGTGTCTCTTATTCTAACGACATTCACTATTGAATGATCACTGTCAGACCCAGACGTCAGGTACGATATGGGGTCTCTTCTCTCGGTAGTCACAACCTTGGTGCTCACTGCAGACTTCCTTCCATTGTCTCTACCCTGGCTCTCTAACTTGGGCTTCTGACAATCTCTGGCAAGATGACCTACTTTGTCACACTTATAGCATCTTCGAGGAGACTTATGCTAACCCGTAACATCCAAAGTAGCCTCACGCAGAGATGATGCCTCTGCTACCTTTCATCGTTGTTGAACCGGCCTCCAATACTGATGTCTTTTCCTCAACTCCGCCAGTCATTTTTCCTCATTCTTGGCAGCCAGGCAAAGCTCTCGATACGTCTGTGCACCTGATACAGCCGGACATTTCATAAGCTCATAACTCAGACCTTCTTGCAGTTGGCTGTGAAGGAAGGTGTCTCTCGTTTCTCGAGAAATGTCATCCCTGCCGTAAGCTATCTGAAAGGTTCTCTCCAATTTCCAAATAAAATCGGCAACAGACTGCAATTCCCCTTGTACCGCATGTCTGAAATCCTGGGCAGCCAGTATTTTATTCCCGGGATCCAAACGTCCCTTGAGTGCTGATACTGCTGCCTGCCATGTAGCCTTGTCTTCTTTAGACAGTAGGTTCCATTCTTGGAGAGCCTTTCCCCTCAAGTGACCAGCTAACCAAATAAGTCGTTCTTCCTCCGTCCAGGCATTCCACTGTTGCTCTCTCAAGAGCTGGCAACCAGTCATCTACTCGTACTTCCGTGTTCTCGCCTGTAAACCAATCAACTGGTGCAGCTTTACCTTTCCGCTTCTTTTCTACTCCCGCACTAACTTGCATTGGGAACTCCAAAGCGGTTGGACTCCGAGGACCTTGCATTCTTCCAGTTGCCGTATCAACGATGCCACTTCTGCCTCTTTCTCTGCTGCCAGCCGCTCATTCTCCTCGCCTCGCTGGCAAGCCAAAGCCCAAAACCGTGTGCTCTTTTTCTTCTCTGCTTCTAGTTCGGATCTCACTCGTCCTATCTCGTCCTGCTGCCCGCTCTCCTCCTGTTGCTGTTGCCATTGGACAGTTTGCAATGCTCTCTCCAGATGCAGTTTCGTCTCTTCGAGTCCATCGATCTTTCCCGCCAATTCCACTACTGTCACGCGGTGCACAACCACCTCCGTGTTCTGGAACACGCCCGTTTTGTCTATCAACGATAATTGCAACCTTGCTTTTGTCATACTCTTCACTTCGTGAATGATGACTTGCACATTTCGTGGCTCTAGGTCCACCTCTAACAGTTTGCCTTCGATGAGCTGCCGAAGCTCTTCCAATGACGCATTCGTCGGCAGGCCCAGCATTGCTGCAATTCGATGCAGGTTTGCTGCCAATAGCCTCTGTGAATTTAACAATACCACATCTCCCCCCCGGCAGAGCTAATTCCTCACCTTTCGCTAAAGATTTCGAGCTTGCGTTATCACTCATTCCGGCTTTCGATTCAATCTCGGTGGAACCTCCACTTTAACACGGTTCGTACGCTTTATCCAGGTTTATTGCAGGACGGACACTCCTCTCTAACAAACTCAAGAGGCACTACTGTTAGACTGTCAAAACCCAGGTGTGCCACACCCACATACATCCAGTCATTCTACCACACATGCACACTACCTCTACATACATCCAGTCATTCTAATCTACTTATAATAAACAGTCTGTTACATTAGCTAAGAGGGTGCAGTGCCCCCATTCCCCCTCTGGGGGAACCCTGCTCCTACACATGTGTGCTTGTAATCGTTTGCTTGAGTGTGCTTGTACATCTAAATGAGTGCTTTTGCCCGCTCATGTAGTTTTTAGTTTCCATTTGGACTTCCAATCCTATGTGTGTTTTGCCGTGTGTATCTGCCATAAATTGAGTGTTCAAGCATTTGCCCATATGTGCATGCACATGCGCACCAGCATTTGTCCCTGTGTGAATGCATTAATACATGACATGACAGTGTGTGTTCAGACATGTGGGCAATGAGAGTAAGTGCAGCACACCCATCCTTATGCCTGTGTATACACAGAACAGACCTCAGAACAATGTCAGCATGACACTACAATACAATAATACAGCACCCCATCACTACATTGCTGGAGAATTACAACAGATCCAGTTCATAAAAAAAGTTCTACACAATAATTTGCAATCCAAGCATCATCCTGTGCAGATTGTTTTAATTCATAAGTAAGTGCAAGATAATTAACCAACTGATGTTTGACAAAAGTATATTAAGACAATACAGTAAAACTTATGAACAGATAGACACACTAACAGTTACCTCACAAGAACTACAGATCCTTTATCAGATGCTGCAGCAAATGATGAACATGCACCACAAAAGGTCATAGCCTTGATTTTCCCACCTAGAATACAACAATCACAGTCAAACATGCAAAATTGATTCTTTTAGCTTTTCTAAAGAGATTATCTTACCTTGCTTGTTGTATGTGATCCTTAATTGTTTGGTTAAACCCGGCTTTTCAATTTTCTGAATATTCCACAGTTTCACTGATCCATCATCACAACAAGTTCCGAAAAATGAAGCATCATCCATAACACTAACTCTAAAAGACAAATGAAACTTTCACCTCTGTTGCCATATTAAATTACATCAGCCAATTGCCCCAATTTAGTAGTTTATGCAAGAAGCCAACATTTAGTCAACACATTGATTCAAGTATACTGCCACAAAGGTTGTGCTACTACCCTTTAGCATTAAGCCAGTGTAAATAACAAAATCACAAATGCAGAGTATGTAGTTATGTAAAATAATCTCAATGCACACATTCCTTGTACTGCAGCATTCACTATAATAAATATAACAAACAAACTACTTACTCATGCTGTCAGAAGTTTCCTTGCCTTAGCAAATTAACTATACGTAATTACAATACAAATCATGCCATACTCTTCACCACTTGTCTTCAATTAAGAAACATCAATTCCTCAGTACATATGTAGTGATACTACTACAACCAGCGTCACCTTGCAAATGTGCAGCAAATGCAGCCATGGCCAAATGCGGCCCCTGGGGCCGCATGCAGCCCATGGGCATTTTTTGTGGCCCCTCAGACACTCCCTTTCTAAAGAACATTTATCCTGTCTTGCATCCCAGCCTGGCAGGTCTTTTCCCTCCTTGCGTTAAGAGGCCCTGGGGCTCCGAGGATAAAGAACATTATGCGATATTCCAAAGGCGGAAATAGTGTCTGCTGGTGAGTTACACCCGGATGTGGTTGCTCTCGCCATAAATAGAGATCCGCGGAGACTGTTCCGTCGTGAGACTCAGACTAGTAGTAGTCATATCGTGTATCTGCCAAGATCCGTCAGGTATGCCGATGCTGCACCACCACAGTCGCCTAGACAGACTCAGTCACACCAGCCATCACCAGTGCAGGAAAGTCTAGAATCTGAAACGTTTGTTAGCAGTTGCAGTGACAAACAAACGCAGTCATGTTTACTGTCAGGCCAGCCAGAGCCAGCCTCAGATGAGGACTTTGTAGCGGACTCGACAACAGTGTGGACACCGGGGACACCTGATCCAGCTTCCAATTGTTTTGAGGGGCCACCAGCAAAATCGTGTTGCCTCTCTTGTGTCGCATCTGACTGTTTAATGTCAAATGAGACCGTTGTAACACTCGGCTCAGTGTCAGGAGGAGATCATCAACGTCATAGAAAGCCAGGCGACTGTAGACATCTGTGGCACTCTGAATGGGGAACAGCGTATCTTGTAAGGTATGACGACAAAAGCAATAAATGTGTCTGCTTGAAGTGTAATAAGACATTGGAGACCGTGAAGAAATATACCCTTCAGCGGCATTACAAGAGTAACCACTCTGATACTAAAGCATGGAGTACTAAGAAAAGGGAACTTTTTGTGAAGCAAGCAACGAAGAAGATAGAAGAAATGCAGCGGTCATTTGTGAAAATGTTCAACTCAAACAATTTACAGCAGTCGGCGGCAGACAAACTTTCTCATACTCTTCTAAAACACCACAAGCCACTTAGTTTTGGAGAAGCAGTCGTTGACTGGGCAAAGTCATGTGACAAGGAGTCCAAGGTTTTCAAGAACATTTCGAAAAGTAGACAGAGTCTTACACGCCGCATTTCTAAAATGGGTGATTTTATTCAGGAAGAAAACAGGAGAAACATCCGATCGTCTCCATGTTGGGGAATTCAGATGGATGAGAGTACAGACAAGGGAGGCTTTGCACAGGCAGTAATTTATTGCAGATATGTTGACTTGGAGGCATGCCACGTTGAAAAACGATTTTTGACTATCTTAAGAATAGAAGGCAGCCCTAATGCTGAAAACTTGTTTCAAACTTTTGACCGGTTTGTAAACAAGGAAGATCTACCGAAAGAGAAGTTGGTGTCTTTTTCCAGTGATGAAGCTTCAGTAATGACATCAGAAGGAAGAGGGGTATCTGGACATCTCAGACGAAACTATAATCAGAGTATTTTTCTTCAGCATTGCATTGTCCATAGACAAGTATTGGCAGCCAAGAGCAGACTTAAAGAACTCCCTGATAATGTACATAGAGCTGTGGATGGCATGAAGAG